>NC_136902.1:2038823-2042883 GCF_949606895.1 Notothenia rossii
GCTTTTAATTTATAAACACAGGAGAGAAAGATAATCCGATTTTTTTGCTCACAGTATTTGCCTCTCAGAGCTTCCGTTGTTTTACATACTGGAAGCTCACATCAATCAAACACACACACACACGCATACACGCACACACGCACGCGCACACACACACACACACACTCTTTGAGGCGGGCTCATCCTGTTGTTTTCATGGCAGGGAACTCCCCATTGTCCGCGCGGAGGACTTATTTGTATGTGTCGCTCTTGTTGACAAAGGAGGTCGATATCCAGTTATTAATAGCAGCTGGTCTTTATGGAAAAGGGAAGAGAGGCTCACACATCTGCATTAAACAATGCCTCGTTCACAGCAGCTGAGACGAGGAAATGAGGATGTTCTGCTCTTCCTATTGGACGCCTGCAGCTGGAGCACTTCACTGAAGACAGGGAGAAACTCAGCATGGAGAACATCATGAATCAGAGGTTCCGCGGTGTTTATTCAAGTCAGTGGTTCATTACACAGACATTTCATTTACAGGAACTTAACAGAGTATTTTCAGTTATTGCTATACTTCTACTCCTCTACATTTATCTGACAGATTAAGATTATTAGCTTCTAGAAACAAATACATAAATAAACTATGGATATAATGACATGTTCATATCCAGCAGTTTGTGAAGTTATTAAAATGATCTCCATCTTTACCGGCTGTGATGAAAACGTGAATGCATTAATGACCATAATCCTATATATTTGATTATGCATAACGAGTCATTTAGCTTTTGGTAACTTAGGTTTATAAAATATATATAGGTGTATAAAATATGTTCTCACTTTTAATTATTATTATACAGTGGTGTAGTGGGGATTTTTTACTGGGTGGACGGGAGGTGGTGGGGAGACACTATGGACGCGCTCGTGAACTGTCAACGGGGGGGGCGGTACCTCTGTGTCGCCTCTCAGCGCAATTTACATGATGCCGTCACACACACACACACACACACACACACACACACACACACACACACACACACACACACACACACACACACACACACACACACACACACACACACACACACACACACACACACACACACGGTGCTGCCCCTCTCGCACACACGCTTCAAATCAAGTTGCATAAAAGCTTGAGCTACGTTTTTATTATAATTACTGTGAAATCTGCTTATTATGTTTTTCGACATTATTATCACACTTGCAACTGATAACACTGGCAATGAATTTATATTTATTAGACTATTTAAAAAAAAATCATGCTTCAAATAAGTGGGCGTGCCCCCGCTTCCAACGCACACTACACCACTATATATTTTCCTTCGGCTGTATCCACATATTTATACACAGAAAGTTAATACAAATAAAATACTAAATACATAAATTGAGTGATTAAGAGAAAATGAGTTGGCATTACAAATATCAAACTATATTTCTAATTTAGTTTGAATTATTTTGAGGATTTATTTACATATTTCTGAATTGTTAACGCTTCGTTTAACAACCTTTTGCTCACTCAACTTATTATGGGAGCTTCACAGTTTAACAAACTCTGTGTTAGGATTAAGGAAACAGAGTTCATTTCATTTTTAGAAGTTGTGTTTTTTGGATGCAGTTGTGTCTGGTTGCAGGTTGCATGGTGTAGCATGTTCAGAGCTGGCAAAAGTATACACAACCAGGGCCATCCCTGAGGCCCCACGCAAAGTTATATGATGAGGCCCTCTGTTTCGCGAGCGTCGACAGGGACGGGGGACAGGTGCTAGTGGAGCCTCGCAGCGTAACCGTGCATAAGCGCATAGGTGCGCCGCATTTGCGGCACAGTTGAGGCTCCCTCCGCAAGATGAGGGCCCCCCCATAGTCTGTGTGATGATCAGCCTGTAGGGAGGGACGGCCCTGCACACATCCTTTACTCAGATAGAAGTATAGATACTTGTGTTTAAAAATACTCTGGTAAAAGTAGAAGTACTGACTAAACTTCTTTACTCAAGTCAAAGTAAAGAGGCTTTGAAATGTACTTCAGTAAAAAGTACCCATAACTAGCAGCTGTTTTAAAGAGTAGCCTACCTGACCTCCCTTTATATTAAAAGAACAATAATGTCATTGTTAACTAATGAATGTTTCCATGCTGACCAACGGCAACATGACAACGTTTCCATTGGTCTCTTCTTTAGAGAAGACCAGGAAATTATGGATACACGGATCGTGTTCAAATCAATAGGCACGCAATGACTCTGAATAATAATGATCACACCACCAAACACACATTCAGACTAAAGGAACCAGCCTGTTTGGAAAATGAGAGAAGTAGAAAGTACAGGTATTTGTGTTCAACATGTGAGAAGTAGAAAGTACAGGTATTTGTGTTCAACATGTGAGAAGTAGAAAGTACAGGTATTTGTGTTCAACATGTAAGAAGTAGAAAGTACAGGTATTTGTGTTCAACATGTGAGAAGTAGAAAGTACAGGTATTTGTGTTCAACATGTGAGAAGTAGAAAGTAAAGGTATTTGTGTTCAACATGTGAGAAGTAGAAAGTACAGGTATTTGAGTTCAACATGTGAGAAGTAGAAAGTACAGGTATTTGAGTTCAACATGTGAGAAGTAGAAAGTACAGGTATTTGTGTTCAACATGTGAGAAGTAGAAAGTACAGGTATTTGAGTTCAAAATGTGAGAAGTAGAAAGTACAGGTATTTGAGTTCAACATGTGAGAAGTAGAAAGTACAGGTATTTGAGTTCAACATGTAAGAAGTAGAAAGTACAGGTATTTGTGTTCAACATGTAAGAAGTAGAAAGTACAGGTATTTGAGTTCAACATGTAAGAAGTAGAAAGTACAGGTATTTGTGTTCAACATGTGAGAAGTAGAAAGTACAGGTATTTGAGTTCAAAATGTGAGAAGTAGAAAGTACAGGTATTTGTGTTCAACATGTGAGAAGTAGAAAGTACAGGTATTTGTGTTCAACATGTGAGAAGTAGAAAGTACAGGTATTTGTGTTCAACATGTGAGAAGTAGAAAGTACAGGTATTTGAGTTCGAAATGTGAGAAGTAGAAAGTACAGGTATTTGAGTTCAAAATGTAAGAAGTAGAAAGTACAGGTATTTGTGTTCAACATGTGAGAAGTAGAAAGTACAGGTATTTGTGTTCAACATGTGAGAAGTAGAAAGTACAGGTATTTGAGTTCGAAATGTGAGAAGTAGAAAGTACAGGTATTTGAGTTCGAAATGTGAGAAGTAGAAAGTACAGGTATTTGAGTTCGAAATGTGAGAAGTAGAAAGTACAGGTATTTGTGTTCTACATGTAAGAAGTAGAAAGTACAGGTATTTGAGTTCAACATGTAAGAAGTAGAAAGTACAGGTATTTGTGTTCAACATGTAAGAAGTAGAAAGTATTTGTGTTCAAAATGTAAGAAGTCAAAGTAAAAAGTCGTCGAAAAATAAGTAGTGGAGTACTGATACCAGTACTGAAGTACAGTAACAAAGTATTTGTACTCCAAATACTTCCCACCTCTGAGCAGTTTGTTGCATGGTCTAGCATGGTGTAGCATAGCATAGTGTTGCATGGTGTAGCATAGCAGTTTGTAGCATGGTGCTGCATGGTGTAGCATAGTGTTGCATGGTGTAGCATAGCAGTTTGTAGCATGGTGTAGCATAGCAGTTTGTAGCATGGTGTTGCATGGTGTTGCAGTTTGTAGCATGGTGTAGCATGGTGTTGCATAGTGTTGCATGGTGTTGCATAGTGTTGCATAGTGTTGCATGGTGTTGCATGGTGTTGCAGTTTTTAGCATGGTGTAGCATGGTGTTGCATGGTGTTGCAGTTTGTAGCATGGTGTAGCATGGTGTTGCATGGTGTAGCTTAGCAGTTTGTAGCATGGTGTAGCATGGTGTCGCATGGTATTGCATGGTGTTGCATGGTGTGGCATAGCAGTTTGTAGCATGGTGTTGCATGGTGTGGCATAGCAGTTTGTTGCATAGTGTTGCATGGTATTGCATGGTGTAGCATAGTGTAGCATGGTGTTGCATGGTGTAGCATAGTGTAGCATAGTGTAGCATGGTGTTGCATAGTG
>NC_136902.1:2043083-2095583 GCF_949606895.1 Notothenia rossii
CTCTCTGTTGTTTGAACATGCAGCCAGTGTACAGACTGCAGACCTGGAGGGATCCACTCTCTGAGTGTCATTGGGACTCTGAGGAGAGAGGAGGCGCTCGGAGAGTTCCTCTCAGAGGTCGGAGCATGTTTCCCCTTCCTGTCGAGGGGGGGGGGGGCCTCTGGGAGCTGTTTGAGGCCCCAAACCACAGCAGATCCCAATTAGGCTGACAGGACAGGTGGTGGTTCCGGACCCCCAGCGTACACCTTTAACTGCCCGAGGAATCACTCTCCAAACATCCTCCGTGTGTTTCTGAAGAGCTGCAGTCTGAAGGGCAGATCACTGAGAGGCGTGGCGGCCAATGGGATTCACTCAGACCAGGAAGAGACTCAAAAAGACTACAGGAAAACGAGATGTAATATTAGAAAAAGTGATTTCACAAAATGCAATAATAAAAACACCACAGACAAACTTGCACAAATAAAAACGGTTTTACTGCAAAGTCTTCTCAATTGACAGCGACTTCCGTATCCTGGCCTTCTTTTCATCTCAGTTCTTATTATTGAATGCACATATTAAAAGATAGAAGTGATGTTACATGTCTCCAGGACGGTCATGTAGAGAAGAATAAGTTGAGTTTGGGGAATAATAAAAAACAACACCACAGTTTTTAACCTCGACACAGGTGACAGCTGATCCACTCAGAGGCCAGTGAAGCTGCTGCAGAGCCACTACTTCAAGTATACCACGTCATCGAGTGGCGCAGAATGCTGGGCATTTAGACAGTCCTTCGGCGCCACTCGATGACGTATAATTGAAACAGTGGCCGTTTCTCAATCACGAGGATACTGGCTTGGTAGTCGCATACTTCCAAGTCACTTCCTTCAGAAACGAAGCAAGTATACTTCCAAGCCACGGCTTCGGAAAACAAAGAAGAATGGAACAGGCTAACAAGTGTGCCACTCTCTCTAACGGTTTCAACATAAACTGTACCGACAATAAATACCTCACGATGTCTATCTAATTATGAATTTGCTTTACTTTACGGAACACATTTTTAGTGATAACAAAGTAACATATTTACCAACACATGTTCTACGCCACTACATGCTTACATTTAAATGTGTGCTGCGTCGGTTCAGCCATTCTCCGCAAGGGTTTTTTAAATTGGTCCGTGCGCAAAGCATTGTGGGGATTTTAAGGACGCGAAGTCTACCCATGTGCAGCCTCGAAATTTCCCCCAAACCAAGGACGCGGCCTCGGTGGAATTCCAAGTATGCTGGAGATTGGAACAGTCCTTCGGCGGCACTCGATGACGTAGCATCCTTGAAATATTGGCTTGGAAGCCAGTATCCTCAAGATTGAGAAACGGCCAGTGGCTCTGCAGCAGCTTGACTGGACTTTGAGAAACGGCCAGAGTGTTTATAAAAAGTGAGAATTTAGAAAGAAAAGTAAGAAATATGAAAAAGTCAGGAATTATTTTTATATCTTTTGGGAAAAAGTGAGATTTTTGGAATAAAAATTCGGAAAGTTGAAAAAAGTTTGAGTTTTATAAAAAAAAGTGAGTATTTTGAAAGAATTTTAAGATTTTAGATTTTGGAGAAAAAAGTCCACATTTTTATAAAAAGTCAAAAAGAAAAAGATCCCATAAAGCAGATTCAGGCAGTCTAAAGTCTTATCCTATGAACAGCTAACAGAGAAGAGAGAACATCTGATCCTTCACAACACACACTAGATGCTAAATCCTGCTAGCAATCCACAAAATGTTGAAATGTAACTGTAATCAGATTACATCTTTTACTTTATTGTGTCTGTACCATTACATGTAATCCATTACTCATCCACGGGAACTGTCCTCAGTGCAAACAGCAGCATGATGTATTTTAATGTCATTTTTTCCATGACTCCCCGTCAGCAGTGCTTCTCTCCGTTGCTCCACAGTGACCTCTGACCCCTCACCCTGCCCCCCCCCTCACCCTGCCCCCCCCCCCCCTCACCCTGCCCCCCCCGGTGGTGATTTATCCCTCTAACACGCCAGCAGCTGTGTCTCCGTGTGGGCCGATATTAGCCGTGACTAATCGATAACAGACTTCAAAAAACACCAGGCGTGAGATCTGGAGGGAATACAGAACCACGCCGCGGCTCTGACACCGGACACCAGGAGCGGCAGGAGGGTCACACCAAATACCATCTAGTTCAGACTCACATTTAGTAGTTCCTTTTTATATATATTTTTTATTCTGATTATCACTTTTAATTTTTTTTAAATGTAATTTTTTAATTTTTTTATTTCCTTTATTTTAACTTTTTTGCTTCTGGTGTGAAAAAAGGGATTCATATTTATTTAGTACAATAATCATTATTTTCTATGTGCTTTAAACTTCAATACATATCAGTACTGTCTCCATTTTGAGTCAGACAATATGTATGTTTGACTTTCTTCTCTTTGTATCTCATTGTAGTATTATTATTATTATTATTATTATTATTATTATTATTATTATTATTATTATTATTATTATTATTATTATTATTATATTGTCAATAATTTATTACTTTTTAATTATTCTTAAATTGGGAATTTTGGGGTCAAAATAAAACATTTGTAAATTCCTTTTTGAATATTAAAGAAAGCATTTATGTGGCTTTTTAATCTGCAATGCACCTTCTTGTTTTCAACGCGTGCACCCTTTGTTATTCACTAACCTCAAATTAAGACGGAAATAACGCTTTTTAAATTTTCTTTTTTGTTCCATTTCCTCCAGAGACTTTTATGTTTACATCACTGTCCCATCTTTAGCACAATGTGTACACATGGGGCACAACTGACTGTCTGCTTCCCCTGTCTGTCAGGACGTGCCTCATGGGAATCAGAGACAATAACAAGTATTATTTGATAAAATATATTTTATTTAAAACTTTGGGAACAAAAAAACTAAAAGACACAAGTTTCCAAACAAATGCACGGCATCTCTGAAACTCACATCTCTAAATCAAGTATAAATAGTCTCTTCTTCATCGTGATCCAGCATGTGTGTGTGTGTGTGTGTGTGTGTGTGTGTGTGTGTGTGTGTGTGTGTGTGTGTGTGTGTGTGTTATGTGACTCTTCCCTGAGAAAGTCTTTGAGGATGTTCAGGTTTTTAAATCATTCTCCTGTCAGCGTCTCACTCTCAGCGCAGCGAGTCCTCTCATCTTTAAACACTCTCTGCCGTCCTTTATCTGCAAACACATGAAATATCTCAGTCAGATAAACATTCAGAAATATAAACTTTAACTGAACACAAGTCAGGAAAAGATGCAAACTGAATTAGGTCAAATGCACGAGAAGTGATTTCATTTTCTCAGAGAAATAAAGACACAATCAATCCGTCACATGAATGGCCAGAGCCAAGAGGAAGCTGCTAATGATGTATTTCACAAAAAACACGTGTGTCTGTGAGGAATGTACATTAGCTGCCAACATGTGCATTTAAAAGCACCTTTTACTCACAACATCTTCCAAAAGTGCATTTTACAAACCAAAGCTTAATAACTGTAAAGTCACGATTGGAAGATAAATGCTGATCAAACTTCAGAACATCTTAAAAAGCTTCATACAGAAACCTGCTGTGTGTGGAGCTGAGGAGAAGTTCCATGTGTGAGAGCCACTCACTTTCATATTTATGGCACATGTAATGATCTGCTCTGTATTTTAATCCACTTTGACGTGAACCCTTTACCCTGACTTGAGGCGCAGATGGCCCACATCCATTTGCAAGAGAAAGCTAATGATGTTGTATCTCAGATTATGCTTTGCACTAAAGTGCAGTTTAAAAAAGAGAATACAAAAACAGGAATGTGAGGAATGCACATGGACAGCAAACACGTGCTGTGCGTAAAAGCACTTTTTTGTGTGCGCTTTTTACGCATAAAATCCTCTGGCTGCTCAGGCAGAATTTGCAGATGCTGCCCAAAATTCATTTCCAAAGTCAAGAGAAAGCTACTAAATATGTTGTATATCAGATTATACTTTGCACTGAAGTCAATTTAAAAAAGAGAATACAAAACACGTGTGTCTGAGAGGAATGTGCCGTGCGTAAGAGCGTTTTTACGCTACGCACAGAAACCTACAGAAAAAGTGCCTTTACGCATAAAATTGCTCAGGCAGAAGGTGCAGATGCCCCTCATTAATTTCAAAGGCAAGAGAAAGCTTTGATGTTGTATCTCAGATTATGCTCAAGAAATTAAGTTAAAAAAGCGAATACAAAAACATGTATGTCTGTGAGGAATGTACCATTACGCACACAAATCCCCCCCCAAAAGAAGCGCTTTTTACGCATCAAATCGGTTCTGATTCCGGTAAACCTTACCCCTTTCCTCTGGCTGCTCAGGCAGAAGGTGCAGATGCTGCGCGGCTGCTGCGCTCCGCTCTCTCTCGGCGCATTCCCATGCAGACACGGCTGTCCCTCCACGCCTCCGTCCCCCAGCAGCAGCACGTTGGCCAGGTGAGAGATGTAGCTGGAGGCCAGGCGCAGAGTCTCGATCTTGGAGAGCTTCCGGTCCACGGGCTCCGTGGGGATGAGGCTCCGCAGGGAAGTGAAGGCGGAGTTCACGCTTTGCGTCCGGCCGCGCTCCCGAGCATTCGCCGCGCTCCTCTGCTGCACAACCACCGGCATCTCGGCGCTCAGCCTGCGGGAAATCCTGCTCCTTTTCCCGCAGTAGCTCTGCTCCGAGCCGCCGCCGTCGCTCTGGTTCTCCTCCTCATCCTCCTCATCGGTGATGACGTCAGAGTACAGTAAGTGTGACGCCATGGGCCGCAGCATGGTGGCGAAAGTCATGTTTAATAAAATATTAAAATAAAAAGTCCCGGTGCCAAAATCCTCCGTTTGATCACCGAGAGCAGAAGCAGAGAGGATCCGACATCCCGGTACCGGCTGCAGGAGACCCGGGTAGAGAGTGTTGTTGAATGTGAGAGACCCTCCTCGCGCTCTCTGCAGACTGTATTTAAAGACTGATACCTGGCAGAGGCTCTTATAGCCGGGGGGAGGAGCCGCTCTCTGCGGGAGAAACTCACGATTACTCCTCAGAACTCTGTGGAAATATCAACATGTGATCAATTGAAGTTTAAGATGACTGTGTTGAAAGATAAAGACTCAAATAGAGAACACAAGTTATACTTTGAGTATTAGCATTGACTGCTACTTTTACTGCACTGCATTTATTAAATAGCTTTTTTCAGATTCATATTTTGCATTCAAAACATGATGCAAAAGTCAAACTCGCACTGTTTAAGGTACGAGAAAGTGCAATTATTACTAAAAGTCCTCAACAAAAATAATACTGAATGTGATACAGCACTGTTCTCGTCTACAGGCTGCTTGATATTAACCATCTAATGATGAATATATATAATACATCACATATGTTCTGCCGCGTCACTCTTCCACCTCGGATGTTAATCCACTATTCTTATATACACCATACTGAACTTTTCCTCATGTAATATGAAAAGTCTTGGTGCTGTTGCTTTTAAGGTGGATCTTATTTGTAACTAACATTTATGCAAATGATATAATAACTGAATGCATCTGATTTTCTAAACTGATCAAAGGTCAGGAAAGTAATGGAAACTAAATCTATAAGTGTTGGAGTATAACATACTGCCAACAAGTTTTAGGATTTGCCAATAAATGAAGTCAAGTAGCTTTAACTTCAGTACGAGCTTCGGTTTAGGATGAAAGCAGGGGCGTGTCCTGGAGCTGGAACATTCGCCCTCAGTGGCGGCGCCAGAGATTTCTTTGGGGGTGCTGTGGGGTAGCTCGACGTTTCATAGAGGGTGCTCAAACATGTAGGGTTTCCCATTAATGAACCGGCGCTACAGAGAAATGCTCTACTGCAACAATCCCCACGCGCACACACACACACACACACACACACACACACACACACACACACACACACACACACACACACACACACACACACACACACACACACACACACACACACACACACACACACACACACACACACACACACGAACACACAGTGTACCCGCGACTGTTACAATGAAGGCTCGATAATCAGCTCACATATAGGTGTAAGCAGGGATAAAGTGTAAAGTGGGCGGACCTCACCTCCTCTAGGGGGGTCCTCACCTCTTCTAGGGGGGTCCTCAACTCCTCTAGGGGGGACCTCACCTCCTCTAGGGGGGACTTCACCTCCTCTAGGGGGGACCTCACCTCCTCTAGGGGGGACCTCACCTCCTCTAGGGTGGTCCTCACCTCCTCTAGGGGGGTCCTCACATCCAGGGGGGTCCGGGGAAGTAATATTGAAGTTAAAAGCATCAATCTGGTGCACTTTGAGAGCAACATGAAGAGATCTATGGATACATCTCTCAACACCCAGATGAAACACAACTGTAAGCAGATGTTCTTTTTCTTTATGGATATTTTACAAATCACTCCCCTTTCAAACTGTATTCTTGTTTTACTGCCATATAGTATTTCATAACTGTTTCCTTTATTCTCTTATTGTTTTATAACTATAATGATCACAAACATGTGCCTCGGAAATAATATTTTGCATAATTCGTGGCCAAACCGTTTGAGACCCTTTGAGATAACTTAGACTAAAGTTAACTATCTAAACACTCAGAGAGTCCTTTAGCTCACCTGAGTCTCTCGGTCTGAGAGGAGAGCTCTCCTCCAGCTTGTTGTGGAACAAACAGCTCCGTATGTCCGTTAGTGCAGCTAGCTAACCAGATGCTAACAACACGGCCCCTGCTGCTGACACCGGTCTCTCTCTCTCTCTCTCTCTCTCTCTCTCTCTCTCTCTCTCTCTCTCTCTCTATATCTCTATATCTCTCTCTATATCTCTCTCTCTCTCTCTATATATCTCTGGTGTCTTGCCCCTGTTGCATTCACTGAACACGGGAAATGACAGTCCTGCCGTCCTCTCTAGTGTCCTGATGAGGTTCAGGTAAAGCACGGTGAATGCTTTATATTATTGAGGGAGAATCGGGCTACAGGTCAGGCCACGCCACTGGAGGAAAGTCAATGTAAAAGTATTTTAGTTTGTGCTTCTGATATTTACTGAAGGAGCAGAGCCTTGCCAGTTGTTCCTCCTGACACTCTGATACTTCCTCCTCCTCCTTCTCCTCCTCCTCTTCCTCCTCCTCCTCCTCCTCCTCCTCATCTGGCACAGATTTCACGCTCCCTCAGCAGTCGTCTGAGTGAACTCCGGATCTGAAGCTGTGAGGATTTCTCTCTCCGAACAAAAACCCGCTTCAACCGGATCAGGAGAAGTGAGTCCTCGAGTGGAACCAATGGGAGCGGCCGATTACAGACCCCTCACTTCACATCAGACCAGAGGCTGGGGGGGGGGGGACATGTGACGGGGTTACAGTCCCATAAACAAAAAGAGATACTGTTACATTTATAAATGTGTGGATTCAAAACTAGAATGTGTTTGTTGTAAAAGGATCAAATTCATCTGTTAGACGTTTTTATCAAAAGCAACTTCCATACTCAATACTGTGGACAATCCCCACAGGAGCACTTTGGGGTGAAGTGTCTCAGGGACACAACGACATGCTGACTGCAGTGGGGTTTGAACCTGCTATCCCTGATCTGAAGTCAAGCACGCTATCCACTGAGCCACAGCCTCCCTATGATGATTATGAGTCAATCTCAATTCAGCGTAAACAGATGAAATGTTATGAAACAAAATGTATGAATGTATTTGATGTGGAGAAATGTTTATGCTATGATATAAATAATATATATATAATATAATAGATGAACTCAGACGAGTGGGGCGGCGTGGAAAGGGACTCCCTATATATTCTCTTTTTTATAATTGTCTGTATAATGTGTATCTGTGTAACAAGAAAATAAGAAAACGTGTTGTTGTTTATTTTAAACTTTTTTGATATTCACATCATGCGCCATGCCTTGTTTTAACATTGGGACATGTTTGTCCTAAATTAGCATAACAAAAGTCAATCTTATCTTATCTTATCTTTTTAATGATTGTTTTTAAAGGTCATTTCATAACGCTCTTCCTTTTTGTGAAGCACTTTGCCTTGCCTTGCGTTTGAAGGTTCTGTATAGTTCAGTTTGATCAATCAGCTGATCGCTCTTCTCCTCACAAACACATCCCGGTGAAAAAGGATCAAATTGTATTTCAAGGTCGTTTGCACCTGATAGCCACCGTGACAAACAGACCTATACAATATGAAATAAACATCTTTGGAAATATTCAGACGGCACAATCAAAACACTGGAGAGAATTTCCTGGTACGAGAGCAAGGACTGGTTGAGGTTTGCACTATCAGGATCATTTAGGCAGGAAGAGCCCTTCAGAGAACATGAACGCATTGGTTTGACAGAGTGCCATGAAGCAGGTGGTTTTCCTTTAAACCTTAAAACTGGAATTTACCCTCATTCAAAAAAATGATTTGTTAAACCAACATGATTTAATTACGTGACAAAATTCCACGCAATTACATTATGTTCCTCTAATTTAAATGACATATGATTCACTGTTGTTAACCCAATACATGTTTATCTCATTCATCCAATGTCAAATGAATACTTCAGGTTGATATATTTTACTTTAGCTTAACTAACATGTGTTTACCATGTTGGTTCTATTTAATCCAATTGCATGGAATTTTGTCACATAATTATAATATGCTGATAACACTAAATTTATTCTAACAGAACCATTAAGTCACAGAAACACAA
Organism: Notothenia rossii; assembly: GCF_949606895.1. Lineage (NCBI taxonomy): Eukaryota > Metazoa > Chordata > Actinopteri > Perciformes > Nototheniidae > Notothenia > Notothenia rossii. The sequence continues at coordinate 2,051,792 of NC_136902.1, forward strand.
TTGTGCTAATAAAAACCTTTATTAGAACAAATTTCATATTTCCATTTTCTTTCTAACATTGACTGATTAAAACACATTATACACATTATAAAAAAGAACCTCACAAATGGTATCAAAAATGTCATTCAAAGGGTATCAGACATTTTCCTTAAAATAGCAAATGTCTGAAAACATTAGACATAATCAAAACTCAAAAACATTCCTAACAGAGAGCAAATTACCCTACAAGCCAATTGTCAGGCTCATCACAGTAATACTAAAATAAAAGAATACATCCTTAGACTGTATGAGCTCTTTCTTACTAACCCTAACCTAGAAACATACATGTCACTGTTTCATTCCTCCTCAAATGTTTATTTATATGAATGAAATATTCCTTCTCTGTTGCAATTGAATTACATGCACACAACTCACAGTGAAATGTGGATAATTCTATACGCTGCTGTGAAAATTAGGACCATAATGGCCATGTCTTAGTTTGAAATGCTTCAACAACAGGCGCCTAGAAGACACTGACGTACCACAATCTTTGCAGTTCCACATGTACTGTTGTAATCTGAAAATCAAAGAAAAATATTTGCATTATTATATGTTATGGCAACCACCATAACATAGCCTATATGCGCCTATATGTTTTTAGTAATTTACTGATGTAAATCAAGCAAGGTCAAGCAGTTCTTAAGATTACAATGTGCTAAAACTTCAAACTTGATAAAAAAAAAAAAAGATGCTGATTACTTACCACCAGTAAGAAGAGGTTGCCCTGCTGCCAGCAATGTCAATGTGTTTGTTCCCAGGACACCTGTGAATAACAGACATGGTTAATCTGCAGTAGCATGCCAACTCCAAGTGCAATATAATTTGGGCTAGAAACTATTATTTGAATTGCTAGACTAAATTAGTATGTAAATGCCGAATGTGAATTATGTTTAAATGTTGAAGTTAAATGCATCCATCTGGTGCACTTTGAGAGCAAAATCAACACCCATGTGAAACAGTACTGTAAACCAGTGGCCGCGTTAACCGAATATTCTTCTGTGAGTTTTTGCTTTACGCTGTGCGCGCTCCCGCGAGGTGCAGTGAGCATGCATAACACGGCGCTACAGTTCACGAGCATCCGCCCCCCCTTTGTACAGACCGACGGGTAATAATGGATTTTGACGGAAATGTTAAGATCCAGCGAAAAAGTCTAGCGCCACCTGTAAACAGATGTACTTTTTCTTTATGTATCTTAGTAAGTTGTTCGTTGCTCTTTCCTGGCTGCTAGTTCAGTGAGTCTTGGTCGCACAGTGTCGCTTCTGAAGTGCCGCTCCGGCAGCACTACACCCATGGATTCCAGTAGTTATTGCTCCACTAGCCCTTACATAAATCTAGTGTTGTATATTATTTCTAATTGATATAACGTGCAGGCACTATGACTTCTTTTGATTTGGATCAAAAATGGAAATATGGCGTTTTAGAGTACATGGCAGCAAGGCACCGTGCACGATATGCCAAGAAGCTAGCTAGCTAGCCGCTAGTTGTGAAACACTTTAACATCAATTTAGCTGACTTCACGGGTCAATATTCACGGTAGGTGTATGATATTACCTCATACCAACGATGTTTCATATTTGTAGACCTCGTCAATACATTAATTAATCTAGATAGGACTACTTACCACATGCATGGGGGTCGTCTCCCTCGTGTGTGCTGCGTTCTTCCTCCGTGGTGTGACTCGCGATAGATTACGACGTCATGCGTCTCAAACTAGCAGGTGTCATTAAACCAATGCATTCCATTCACGTCAGGTCAAACTAAGTGAATCTTGCTAATTTAAAAGCCATGCTTTTTAGCTGGTATAATTAAATCCAATTATGTTTCACCCCTTTCATCAACGTAAACAAATCATGTTAATTTAAAATCACATAGTTATATGTTGGTTCTATTAGATATAAATATGTTCAGTTCAAAACATATATATTTTTCATTAAACAAACTCAAAATAGGTAGACTGGAGTAACTCAGACCTATAATCGTTTTTTTTTAGTGCTGAAGAGAGATTCGTCGTATTTTAGTCCAGCCCAAGATCTGCAAAAGCAAAACAATGTTCCTATTTCCGTCTTTTTCTTAGGTCTTATTTTCGTTTAGATTTCGGTCTTTGTTATTCTTTGTTACTCATCGATTTCACTTGTACATAAAGTATAACAATTTGCAATTTAAAAAGTAATGTTACGCTCTGGAAGATGAGGAAACAAACATTGCAATGGAGTATTACAAATGTATAACATTAAAAGTAAAATCTATTGCAAGAAAGAAATGTATTTATATTCATTTAATTTTTTTGGGGGGGAAATACGGTTCGAACCATTTTAACTTGTGACCATTAGTATTCCATAATATATTAATGTATTCATATAAGTATTCCGTATGTTAGCTTAGGTTTATACCCTTTCTTTGACATTTTGTTCTTTGATCAACAACAACAACAACATATTAATAATAGTAATAATAATAATAACAAATAAATGATAATAATAAAGTTGTTTTGTAGACATGTAGCAGGAGAGATACTTCATCACTAAATCTCATTTAAACTAAATTGTTCAGTCATCACGACTATAGTCTGTGTTTTTACTTTTTGTTTTATTTGTGTGTATGTTTATGTTCGCACCACGACACCAAGTCAAATTCCTCGTACGTGTGAACCTACCTGGTGATAAACCTGATTCTGACTACAGCAAACTGCATGAATACAGCGTGAGAATTGACCCGCGATCCATCAGTGATCCAGACCCCGAACACTTCCTGCTCCTGGCCCCTGAACTCCAGTAATCTGTTTAAACCCTGGGAGGTGAAGCGTACCGAGCCACCGTGGAAACGCTCCGCCCGGCAACAGGTGCAGAATCTTTGTGGCGTCAGAAAGCCTTTGAGGGTCCGGTTACTTCACAGGAAGTCTCCTCACACGCAATGCCTCACAGGAGCTGAGAGTAAGAGGCCTTCAGGGCCCGTCGGTAAAAAGCTGCCCTTAGGGTCTGCCTTCATTTCCTCCACGGCGGATCATTGTGCTCTGAGGTGATGTGTGGAGCTCCTATATTAATCTGCTAACATCCTTCCTCCAAGACAGCGGGGCGAGCTTCATAATGAGCCTCAAGGTCGGCAGCGACTACCAACATGTACGTCAAGAAGATAAAGAACAAAGCATATCATCATCATCATCATCTCACAGGAGGTCAGGATGAAGGCTGGGTCTGCTTGTCTGTTAATGATCTTATATCGTGGAAACACCTAAATGAATATATCTGTAAAAGGAAAAAAACATAATATCCTTTGGTTTATATTGTAGCGATCTGCATTTATTGTTCAAGTGTTCTGTTAACTGTTTGTGTCAGGCTTCTGTGAGGAGAGCAGGTAGGGGCGGGTTTGGGGAGCAGAGGGTTTGGTGTGTGTGTGTCTGGGTGGGCGCGTGCAGGAGAGTGAGAGGTTGGCGCGAGAGGAGAGAGAGTGAGAAAGGACGGATGAGAGACGTTGGTTGTTAATAAACCTCTTTAACTTGAGAACGCTTCACTCGTCATTCCGACACGTCCGGGTGGACGTTACATTGGTGTCAGAAGTAAAAAAAAACAACAAAAAAAACAGAGTTTTATCCGCTAATCGCCGGTAGCCGCAGCTAGCACTGACTCGGCTAACGTTAGCTCTGCTTCATCGGCGGTAAATAATGGAAGCACAGATGAACCGGACCGGAGCTCGTCCGAAAGTCAAGGAGGAGATGGATGGCTTATGGCGTGACTCAGAAGACAATTTATGGCAGCCGGGTGAGCCGCTCCGCATATTGGCTAATGACATTGAAACCCTGGCGAGAAGGGCATACAGCCACATGTCCCCTGAGGTGCAGAGCGAGCTGGCTAGGGACCAGTTTATCCGGGCCATAACCCCCAGGGAGCTGCGCGTCCAGACACAACTGGCACATCCCCGCTCTCTGCAAGAAGCACTGGAGCTGGCGTTGGAGAGAGAGGTTGTAGGAGGGGCGGCAGAGAGCACGCACACGGGAGGCGGCCCGGTTGTGAGAACGGTGAGACAGGAGGAACCAGGACAAGAGAAACCAGCATGGGCGGCTGAGTTGACTGAGCTAATCCGTGCTATGGCACTGCAATCGCCGCAGGGCAGCAACCGTCCTCGTCGGGGTCCTCTGGTGTGTTGGGGGTGCGGCCAGGTCGGCCATATTAGCACAAGGTGCCCCATGAATGCTGATATTCAGGGAAACGCCCCCGGGTCTGTGTAAATGGGACGTCACAGACCCCCACCGTTGGGTCCCATCGTGCCTGGTCTCCAGTGGACAGAGCCCAGCTGCACGGAGGGGGGAGCGGGGCTCCGCTTCCCCCAGAAGCAAACGACATCGCAGAGTCTGTGAGGGTGGTGGGCTGGACTCACGCGGGGGATTTCTGCCATGTCCCCGTCACCCTGGCAGGGGCCCCATGGACGGCCCTTGTTGACACCGGCTCCACAGCAACACTGATGAGACCGGACGTGGTCCCAGCGGGGACACGGTTGACACCCACTCTGGTGAAACTGCGAACAGTAACCGGTGAGCTAGCCCCTATGCTTGGGAGAGGGGTGGTGGTTATACAGGTGGGGGGGCTGTCAGTGTCTGTTAAGGTGTGGGTTGCGGCAGTACAGGACTCCTGCATATTAGGACTTGACTTTCTGCGGGTTGCACGCTGTGTGCTAGACCTGGGGAGGAACACGCTGGCCTTTCCAGGGGGTCCCACAGTTGAAATGGTGCACCCCACACTTGCCACGACACCACACCCACCTACATCAAGAGTGACTGAAACACTTCCCCCACCCCAAACCCCCCCCCCTTCAGCCATGCCCCCTGTCATCAATGCTAACCCCAGCCCCAACCCCACACCCCGTACTCCAGTTGATGTACGGCCCCCGGCCCCGGAACAACAACCTGCAGCTCTAAAGGGGGACAGACGGGCGGCAGTGAAGGAGGTGTGGAAACGCAGCTGTGATGACTTAAAACCCGAGCAGCGGGAGGAACTGTGGCAAGTGCTGTGGGAGTTTAAGGACATTTTTGCTCTGACAGAAGAGGAAGTGGGCCTGACACACCTGGTGCAGCACGATATCGACACGGGCGACGCACGGCCCGTCAAGACACGCCCCCGCCGCCTTCCCCTGGCCCATCAGACAGCAGCAGACAGCGCTATTGATGAGATGCTGTCAGCTGGCATTATTGAGCCCTCTGACAGCCCCTGGGCCTCGGGGGTTGTGATGGTCAATAAGAAGAAGAGTTCAAAGATGAGGTTTTGTGTGGACTACAGACCGCTGAACAGTGTGACCAAGAAAGACTCATACCCGCTGCCCCGCATAGATGAGTGTTTGGACTTGGTGTCTGGCTCATCCTGGTTCTCCTCTTTAGACCTGCGCAGCGGGTATTGGCAAGTTCCCCTCAGCCCAGAAGCCAGATCAAAGACAGCTTTTTGCACTGGGAGGGGGCTGTGGCAGTTTCGAGTCCTCTCCTTCGGCCTGTGCAACGCTCCGGCCACGTTTGAGCGGCTGATGGAAAGGGTGCTCGCTGACGTTCCCCGACAGGAGTGCCTGGTCTACCTGGACGATATCCTGGTCCATGGTAGCTCCTTCCAGGCGGCTTTAGGAGCCCTGCGGCGGGTTCTACAGAGGATAGCAGCAGCGGGGTTGAAGCTCCACCCCGACAAGTGCTGTTTCTTGAGGAGAGAGTTGGAGTTCCTGGGGCACCGAGTCGGAGGAGAGGGCATCAGCACGCTGGAGGAGAAGGTGCGGGCAGTAAAGGACTGGCCAGCCCCCATCAATCTGCGGGAGCTGAAGAGCTTCATTGGGTTAGCGTCGTACTACAGGCGGTTCGTGCGTGGCTTCTCTTGCATAGCTGCACCCCTGTTCCGCCTGCAACAGAAAGACTGTGATTTTGCTTGGACTCCAGAGTGTGAGCTGGCCTTCAGCTCTTTAAAGAAGGCCTTGACGGAGTCTCCCATCCTCACTCCCCCAGACCTCAGCCTACCGTTCGTCCTGGATACGGACGCCAGTGACGTCGGGATGGGGGCGGTGTTGAGCCAGGTGGGGCCTGGGGGGGAAAAAGTGGTGGCGTATTTCAGCAAAACCTTCAACAAAGCTGAACGGCGCTATTGTGTGACACGCAGAGAGTTGCTGGCAATTGTGAGAGCAATCAGCCATTTCAGGTACTACCTGTGTGGCCTGTCCTTCACAGTGAGGACTGACCACGCAGCCCTCCAGTGGCTGATGTCCTTCAAGGAGCCCGAGGGACAGATTGCACGCTGGCTAGAAGGACTGGCGCCGTACGTCTTCACAGTGGAGCACAGGGCGGGGGTTCGCCATACCAACGCTGACGCCCTGTCCCGGCGCCCCTGTGCTCCCAGCGGCTGTCGGTACTGTGAAAAGAGAGAGGACCAAGAAAAGGAGCTCTGTGCAGAGGAGGAGCGAGACCACAGGCATAAACCAGCCGAGCCGGTCTGCAGAGGTGCACGGATCATCGACTCACCCGAATGGAGAGCGCGGCAGGAAGAGGATGCTGACCTACAGCCAGTGCTGAGGTGGGTGGAGTCAGGACAAAAGCCACTGTGGAATGAAGTTGCTGGGTGCTCGCTTGCCACCAAAGGACTGGTTGCAAAGTTTGAGGCTCTCCGGACGAAGGATGGAGTGCTGCAGAGAGCCTGGAAAGAGCCTGCAACGGGGGAGGAGAGGTGGCAGGTGGTGGTCCCCAGGGCGCTGAAGGAAGAAGTGCTTAAGGCCTCCCATGGAACTACTGGGGCAGGACACTTTGGGGTCTCCAAAACCTTGCGTCGACTCCGCCAAAGCTGTTACTGGGGCCAGCTCAGGAGAGATGTTGAGGACTTCTGCCGCCGCTGCGACCTTTGTACGGCGTACAAAGGTCCCACTGATCAGTCACGTGCCCAGCTTCAGCAGCTAGCGGTGGGGGCCCCGATGGAGAGGGTGGCGGTGGACATAATGGGCCCATTCCCGTGCACAGAGAAGGGGAACCGTTACGTCCTGGCCGCCATGGACTATTTTACAAAATGGCCAGAGGCGTATGCTATACCAGACCAGGAGGCGGTGACCGTTGCAGGTGCCCTGGTGGAGGGCATGTTTGCCAGATTTGGAGCGGCCGAGGTCATTCACAGCGACCAAGGAAGAAACTTTGAGTCGAGGGTGTTCGCCGCTATGTGTGACCGGCTGGGCATGCAAAAGACGCGGACTACTCCTCTGCACCCGCAGAGTGACGGACTGGTCGAACGGTTCAATAGGACTCTGGGAAAACAACTCGCTATCCTCACCGCGGAGCATCAGCGTGATTGGGACATGCACCTCCCTCTTGTTCTTTGGGCCTACAGATCGGCTGTGCAGGAGTCCACCTCATGCACACCGGCCCTGCTCATGCTGGGGCGAGAGCTGCGGACACCAGCAGAAATGGCTTTTGGCCGACCCCCCGACACACCAGCGGTTCCTCCGGGACCGGAATATGCCAGGAGGCTCCAGGATAGAATGGAGTCAGCACATGCCTTTGCCCGCGATCAGCTGCAGAAGGCGGGCATGAGACAGAAAAGAAACTATGACACGAGGGCTAGAGGGGGGGACTTCAAGGCCGGGGACCTGGTGTGGGTGTATAGTCCAAGAAGAAAGAAGGGCCGGTGCCCTAAGTTGGACTGTCACTGGGTGGGCCCTTGCGAGGTGCTGGAAAAGCTGGGAGAGGTGGTCTATAGGGTCCAGCTGCCGCCTAGAGGGAGACGGGTGGCCCTCCACAGGGACCGGCTGGCCCCATACAGAGGCGATGCACATCCGCGGCCTAGACCCCCAGCATCGTCTAGGAGAAACCAGACAGTCACTTCCCCCGATTCACTGACTGTGTCCCCTGCTGACCCCCCACATTCACCCCCACCCCCAAACTCACCCCCTGTTCCGGGACAGGATGTTCCAAGCCGGCGAGCGCAGCCGCCTGTGTTCACTCCAAGGCGGCCTCAGAGACCAAGAAGAGCCCCGGGCCACCTCAGAGACTTTTTATGCATTCCCTCGGGGCGAGGGACTTAGTAAGGGGGGGGCAATGTAGCGATCTGCATTTATTGTTCAAGTGTTCTGTTAACTGTTTGTGTCAGGCTTCTGTGAGGAGAGCAGGTAGGGGCGGGTTTGGGGAGCAGAGGGTTTGGTGTGTGTGTGTCTGGGTGGGCGCGTGCAGGAGAGTGAGAGGTTGGCGCGAGAGGAGAGAGAGTGAGAAAGGACGGATGAGAGACGTTGGTTGTTAATAAACCTCTTTAACTTGAGAACGCTTCACTCGTCATTCCGACACGTCCGGGTGGACGTTACAATATCGTATCATATTGTTTATATCGTATCATATTGTTTATATCGTATCGTATCATATTGTTTATATCGTATCGTATCATATTGTTTATATCGTATCATATTGTTTATATCGTATCGTATCATATTGTTTATATCGTATCATATTGGATTGTACCGTCAGCAAGATTACGCAAAAATGACCACGTTGATTTTGATGAAACTTGGGGTAATGGTGTAGCATCAGCCGAAGAAGAAGACAGCACAATTTGGAGAAGATCAGAATAGGGATAAACCAATAACTTAGTAACATTGCGAGATATAGGGTTTTGTTTTGGGGCCATTTCGGGTCTCCATGCACCGCTTTAGGAGCTCATGTGCAATGATGTTCTTATGGCAAGTAACTGTGAGTGTTGCACGGCCAGATACGGCTCAGCTGACTCAGATCAGGAGAGATATGATACATTATGATGTGATATGCCGCGGACTGTACTTAATGTTACTCTGATCCGGTTACTTATGTTGTGGCAGATATTTAAGTAAGCTTTCTTAACGCTAATGTTATAATAGTCAGATTGCTCTGAAGATGGGAGGTGATATTCTATTAATGTTCACGTTCACACAGTCGGTGATTTCTGCCGGCCGTCTTTCCTGCAACGGCAGCTTTTCTGTATTTCCTTTCTCCTGTAATATGACTTGATCGATTTAAACTCCGCACACTGAGCTCTGATTGGTCAGCAGGCAGTGCTTTCACTGAGTTGAGCTCTTAGCCTGCAACCTAACCTGCTCCGGGGCAGGCTAGCCGCTCAGCATCAGTTACCATGGAGATCTAGCCTGCTAAAAAGAGAACCAGCTTCGTAGGACCGGAAACCCAGAGTTTTCCCTGAAGTTAGCCGCTAAGAGAACATCCGGCTTCGTCGTACAGGCCTCAGGTTTATAAATGGTTCTTAATGATTAACAAAGTGTTTACAAGCTAATTCATAACCTAATTATAAACCCTTTATGAGGGTAGTCTTATTGTAAAGTGGTACCAATTATTATGCGCCGCTTTCCGCCTTCTTCTCCAGTAGGCCTCAGATGAGGGTGTTCCTTGTTCAAGTGATGTTTTGGTGTTGAAGTTTTTTTGTTTTGTTTCTTTCCGTCAACCGTCAAGTGGGAACCAAGTATTTTTTGTGTTTCTCTTATTTTCCTAAGATACTGTTATGAGTGGCTGTGAAAAAGAAAATAGGAAGGACAGACCATCTATTTCTATTTATTTTGTTTTTATTTTTAGAAAGGGGCGGGTCATATCAGATTATTCTCCCTGCTCCTTTCCGGTCAACGGTGTGTTTATAGAGACATGTTTTGTTTACAATTAGTATACTTTAAGTAAACATATCGAGCCCGATCGACGATTTCCAATGATTTAATTTAATTGTTTGCCTGACTGGCCATCGTAATCGGGCTCTTTGAAGATCCACAAATCCACGGTTTTCTTACATTTCTGATCGGACTTCAGAATTTGTATCAACCGCCATTCAAACGACAGCGTTGTCTTCCCCCAAAAGTGGGCGGCGCCGTAATTTTCGCCCGGAATTGACGTAGGTGTTACTCTAATTTATTTTTCAGTTTTTTTATATCTGTGATCTTTGAGTGTACAGTATCGCAATACCACCTCGTACAAGGGTTATTAGTCCACTGCTTTAAAGCCAAAACTGCTGCACCAAATGAAAAAGACTGCGGCTCAAAGACCTCTGAGAAGGACCGTAATGACATATTAACAGTCTCTGAATATTGATATTATCATATTGATCGCATCGTATCTTATCATATTGTTGCAAAGTAAGCCATAAATAATTTCATCTGATTGAGGTTTAAAGATGGGAGAAGTAGTTTGGATGGAGGGATGAACCGTATGGATTTAATAACATCACCGAGAGATCATTTCAAATCATTTTTACACATTTTAATGCAGAAAATCATTATTATCATTATTACATTGCATATAATGTCCTTAAATAAAACAGATACATGGTTAATACTTCTACTCTGATGTCGAAATGGTTTAAAGTCGTCAATGTTTCAAACCATCCGTTCTGTGCAGTTTTACTTCATTGAGTCCCATTTCATTTCTCTCACAAACTTCAGAGGTCTGAATTAGAAATGTCTTCTCTAAAGAGTTATAGTTCCCCCTGCTGGTCAAAGCGTTGCTCTGCAGACTAGTCCAGAGGAGTACATCTGTGTGTGTGTGTGTGTGTGTGTGTGTGTGTGTGTGTGTGTGTGTGTGTGTGTGTGTGTGTGTGTGTGTGTGTGTGTGTGTGTGTGTGTGTGAGCCACCAGACAGAGTATGTTATAAAGCAGATCCAGGGTCAGCGCCAGAGGTGGGAAGGAGTGGAGTACAAATACTTTGTTACTGTACTTGACTACATGTTTCTGGTATCAGTACTTTACTCCACTACTTATTTTTCTGACCACTTTTTACTTTCTACTTCTTACATATTGAACTCAAATACCTGTACTTTCTACTTCTTACATGTTGAACACAAATACCTGTACTTTCTACTTCTCACATTTTCCAAACAGGCTGGTTCCTTTAGTCTGAATGTGTGATTGGTCCCTCTTCTCTAAAGAAGAGGGACCAATGAAAACGTTGTCATGTTGCCGTTGTTCAGCATGGAAACATTCATTAGCTAACAATGACATTATTGTTCTGTTAATATAAAGGGAGGTCAGGTACTCTTTAAAACAGCTGCTAGTTATGGGTACTTTTTACTGAAGTACATTTCAAAGCCCTCTTTACTTTGACTTGAGTAAAGAAGTTTAGTCAGTACTTCTACTTTCACCAGAGTACTTTAAACACGAGTATCTTTACTTTTACTTGAGTAAAGGATGTGTACTTCTACTTGAGTAAAGGATGTGTGTACTCTTTCCCTCTCAGGTCATCTCAGGTCAGGTGTGGAGGCTCCCAGGTAGGTGCTGAGGTCAGAGACGTTGGATTTGATGAGTTTTGCGGGGATGGTGTCCAGCTTCAGCCTCTGATAGGCAGCAAAACGGTGACAGCCTCCGAACGAGTAAAAGTAGTCCCCTCCCTCCCTGCCTCTGATCCACAGCACGTCGATGGGAGGAACAACGCTGAGGTCTGCCGTCTGCTGGACGACAGAGAGAGGTCTGTCACATTACAACATATATAAACAATACACAGAACGGACACAGTACAAAGGCTACGGTATGAATGAGAGGCTGAACATTACACACAAGTAAGAACAAAGGCAGAGATGAAGTTAGCATTTGAATACCACAATCGGAAACAAATAACAAACAAATGAGAACAAATGATGAGCTAATTGCACTTTAAAGAGTCCCTGTAGTTCTATAGGTGTTGTGTGTAAATGGTCTGCAACGGCTAAAATCCCTGTGTTCCTCCAGGGGGAGCTTCTCTCCAACATATATTAAAACAATTATTATAATGATCATGCTGGTAGAGGTGGAACAACTGTGGAGGCACCTTAAATAATGATTAGGTAGATGAATTGGACCTAACTCAATAACTACAACTTCAAAATATCATGCTGTGTAATGTGCAGAGTGTAGCAATACTCTATTACAAGTACAAGATCCGAGTACTTCATCTTTTACTCAAGTACCAGATCTGAGTACTTTAGGCTACTTGTAGTAAGTACAATATCTGAGTATTTCTACTTCTACTAAGTACCAGATCTGAGTACTTCCTCCACCTGTATATTTAATATAAAGGTGTTTACCTGTAGGGTCTCCACCAGACTCTGGACCTTCTGCTCGTCCAGCTGCGGAGGGATGGGTCGGATGATGAAGCGCATCGGGATGTTGTGTACCTCCGAGACACTGTCCGAGTGAATAGACCGGTTGCTGTTACCGTCACTCCCACCGGACGGTACCGACATGTTTCTACGACATAAAACCGACAGTTTAACCCGGGTAGTGGTAACTGGTTTAGTGCCGCAGAGCCACAACCGAATCATTTACCTGCCGACAGTTAAAGAGCTCAGTTACTTCCTGGATAAGAGTTTGTTTACTTCGTGCGTAGCATGAACAGAAGGTTTTGATTGGTCCTCCACGCTGTCAATCAGAAATCGTCTGGTAAAAGAAAAGGCACATGATGAGCGTACGTGATAGGCTAAGAGGCGGGACGTCTCTAAGTGGCTGACCAATCCCAACAGACTAGTATCCATCTAATTTTATATTGTCATCTGTTGTGTGAAATATTACATTAAATCCCACTGTTATGCAAACTCTCACCTTAAATTCACCACACAGGCTCCACTGCTGTTTTAGTAAAAAAAAAAAAGATATAGTAATTGCAAGATTAACTATTTGTTCCTCAACATTTTGTGTTGTTTTTGTTTTTATATAGAAAGGCATTGACTGGTAACTGTTCCCTTTGCCACAATCTGGGCAGGGCACATTTGACAAAGCATTAAAATAGAGTAAATTAACATTCATACACTTAATAATAATACCTCTGGTGACCGCTCATAGGCAGTTTCCATCATAGACTTATTTTGGATTTTTCAAGAGGATAATGCTGTATTAAAATACCTTCAACAATACAGAGCAGCTAGAGCAGCTGGAGCCTCTGAGACCCAGATATTAGAAAGTAGCTGCAGCTTTCTGAAGCTTTCATAAAAATAATGCTTATTATTATCCATTTGAGTAGAATCAAGCTTAAAAAACAGTGTTAAAGGTTGGGTAGGTCATTTTGGAGAAACCAGCTCGAATGCGCAAGAATTTGAAAATACACAACCGGAAAAAATCTGCCACTTCCTTACAGAGCCCCTCCTCCAACACACACGAACGTGCACATGACCAATGAGCGCACGAGATAAGTTTGTGCACAGATGGAAGGCTGACAGGCAGGTAGGCCATCCAGTTACTTTAGCCGGGCCGGCTCAGATGATTGGTCGTGCTTTTTACAGCGCTACGGCTTTCATGTATTCATTGCTATCGGGATGTTAAGAGCATTCCATGGAATATAACAAAAAGTGTATCTGAAGTGAATTACCTACCCCACCTTTACAGTAAGTGTTATTTTGAACTGTCAAACAGAACATATTAAGGTCCGTGTTAAAGGCACCTGTTGTAGTATTTCACGGCATGGACATGTAAACACAAACTTTACCCCCTTTTTTTTGGTACGATATCTCTTTCACTTCATGGCCGAACTGTTCCTCATTAAAAACCACTCCAGCAATTAGTCACGGAGCTGAAGAGAGTCGCTTTCAGCCCAGAATCTTGGCCACTTTTGTTTTTAATGAGGTCAGTGTTTTGTATTGTCGACTGTTGCATGATATAGGCTTTCTCTCATCAAAGCGCTCCACTTGGTGATTTTCTATTTCTGCAGAGATTTCAAAGGGCCAGGCAGGTTGCTGTGGATCCAGAAGAAGGACGTCTGGGCCCGAAGCTTCGCACAGGTAAGTGGAAATCTTCAAAGGTGTGCAGAAACAGAACTATTGTTTTTCTCCAAACCCTGCACTACAGCATCTTCTAATGAGACAATTAAAAATGATTTCTTGGACAGCACAGGCAGGCCATTACACTGAAATATTACAAATACTTTGAACTACAATGGCGCTGGCCTTTTATGTTGATTAATTGGTCACAGGGGGATCAGTTACAGCATGAAGGAGGTCTATACATAGTGTGTAATCATTCACAGTGGTAGCAGTGCATTATACATCATTATATGTGACTAAAACGGGACACATCGCACTCTGTAATGTTGGTGCTGCAGTGGATTCAAATCACGTTTTCTTACCTCATTTTCAAGTGGTAGTTTTGTAGTGCTCTGTTTACAATTCCCCTCTAATTAGCATACACCTCCTATTTCTACTGTTTTCGTCTTTAATGCACAATATGTCATTTTTCTGACACTAAGGGTTTCTCAATGAACAATAACGAAGATGCAGTACATGGTAGTGTTCATGGTTTGGAGGTTTTTAGCCTCTCTTCTGATATAAAGCTGTTAAGTTGCAGTTTGAGGTTATAAATCAGAGTTTCTTCCTGCACGCTGTGGATGCTGCTAACGTTAGCTCAGCTTGTTTCTCTGATAGCTTCAGATCCAGACGTGTAGGAAGATTTTAGAGGATGCAAATGAACCTCGAGTCTCCTCCTCTTCAAATCAAACAGACCAGCTGATTAAAACACTGAATAAAGCAGTTTCACGTAGGGCTGCTCGATTATGGCAAAAATAATAATCACGATTATTTTGGTCAATAATTGATATCACGATTATTAAAAACGATTATCCATTTACTTTGAAAACATCCATTTATTGAACAAAAAAAATGGAACAGTATGTTTTAGGAGTTAACTACCATGAACTTTAAGAATAATTCAACTGAAAAACCAATACAAAAAAAAAAATGTAAAGAAAAATAATAGATTTTTTTAAATAAAAAGAATAATCGTTTTATTTCGATTACGTTGTTTTCGTAATCGTTGCAAGCGAAAATCGCAATCGAGATTAAAATACGATTCATTGCACAGCCCTGGTTTCACGTTACAAATCTGTGTTTGTCCAAAGGCTACGAGCTGAAGGCTAACATTTGGAGATCTTGTTTCACATTTCCCGTAGGATGCCGAGTTTTAAAAGACGCTGAATTATCCTCGTCTCTGAAACAAAGGACTCGCTGAGTTGAACTAGTAAAAACACTTTTACGTTAAGATCCAGACGTCCACCACTGAGATCTTTCATCCGGTAAAATTAAAGAAAGAATGAAGAATGATCAAAGAAATCAAATAATAAACTAAACTGTCGCTGGGGCACGAGAAAGTGAATGTTACGCAGGTAAACAATGTTAGCGATGGCATAACAATGTTCAACAGTTTAAAGAATAGATAGCCCGTTGGATAGAGCCGGCGGCCCGCATGCGGCGACGTCATCTGCGTTACTGGTTCAAATCCTGGAATAGATGAACTTTTAATCATTGCCCGCTTTTCAACTTTAATACTTTAATAACTGATAAAAGGCCAAAAAAATGCCTTTAGAAAAATACAAAATAAAAACAATAATTACCTCAATAAAGATCTTTGAGTGTTCCCCATCCCACATAATCACCCCCTGCCATAATTACACAAGCACACCCAACCACTCTCTTCTCAATAACCCAATACACACAATTATCAATCTTTAATTGCAAATAGAAACATGATTGTGTGTGTGTGTGTGTGTGTGTGTGTGTGTGTGTGTGTGTGTGTGTGTGTGTGTGTGTGTGTGTGTGTGTGTGTGTGTGTGTGTGTGTGTGTGTGTGTGTGTGTGTGTGTGTGTGTGTGTGTGTGTGTGTGTGTGTGTGTGTGTGTGTGTGTGTGTGTGTGTGTGTGTGTGTGTGTGTGTGTGTGTGTGTGTGTGTGTGTGTGTGTGTGTGTGTGTGTGTGTAATATTTTTCAAGTTAAAGATACGTTAAACCCACTGCAGCCTTGCACTTCGCCAGGAGAGGTCGCTGTAACTGAAGCTTCGAGACATGAACCTATTTTCGAAACAATTGTCCGAGTGGTTCGATGCTTCATTCAAAGCTTCATTTGCCCATCACTAGATAATGTCCGGACGAGAATATCGTGTTTGTTTGTTTACTTCGTCGTAATCCAATAATAACAATGAACAATGTTTCACCTGTGGCCCCCTGCTGTGTTTCTCCTGGTACAAAAACCCATGTCTGGTGCCATTACCCCCACCCAATTACACCAGGTGCCCAAATCACCCTGTGCCAAAACATGCCTTCAACATAAAAGCATAGCACTATACTCCAATAATAACACTAAATAATAACACATTTACTATAAAATAAAAACAGCAAGTAAATGAATGTTTAACTATTAAATAATATAAATCAAGATATAGCTCCAACAAGCACCAAGATGTATTGTTAAAATGTGGCTTATAACGGGATAAACAGTTCATTTCTGAGAGCTTCTGGCAGCTAACGCATGCTCAAAGGAGATATGACGCATCACAGGAGACACAAGGTAACTCCTCTGAAGCTACACAACTCTACTAAATATATATCAATATTGTTTTGAAGCATTTTAAAGCAGAAATGTTGCATATTTTACATTAAAAAACAATTAATTTGTCAGCAGTATAACACAAAAACAGTTCCAATTAAGCTACGATATGCTGACATGTGTCGTGCCTCTGCATGTCTGCTTGGACTTGAGTAACTGCTGTATAGTAAATATTTACGGTGACATACCCCCCCCCCCCCCCCCCCCCCCCCGAGCATTCACCAATTCATACAATGTCAATTTCAACTGGCTGCTTTGCTGTCAATCAAACGCCCTTCATCATAGCATGGAGGAACCGGCCTCACATGAGGAGATGAGGCTGTCAGTCAGAGCGTGTGGACGTGTAAATCATCTTCTTCTTCTTCTCCGTCTCGAGTCCCACTACACTCTGCACGACCCTCCGCTGTCACAGCAGGACGCCGTTGTAGTCGCTAACGTATCTCAATTACTCAGATTGAGTTAGTCACACAGGTGCAGCGTCGGGTCACGGAACAACACTTTCCCACATAATGATTAGCTGTTAATATTAGACTTCAGTCCCGGCGGGATTGTCACACTTAGAGCAGCTGGAGAGAAAATTACCTGCCAGCTCTGCGACAGGGAAGTGAGCTATATTTATTTATACCTTCCCTCGTTGACATGCTTTTAAAGGGATAATTATTCTGACGGCGATGTTCAAACTATAGCTCTGTGATAGATGAGGTGTCTGAAACCACAGTGCTTTTGTAGCAGAAGTGGAGGATGCTTTGTTTTTGTTGCTGGAATAAGAATTTTAAACGGTTTCTTGTAGATATCTAATTGCTCTTTTCACTGCGCTGTTAGTGTCCAGTGTTACTATTATGCTGCTGTGTTTATTGTATAGTAACTCTGGCACAACAATGTTGTTACGGGTGTACAAGGAGAGGACCCAGAAGCGCAAAGGCAGACTCAGGATTCAAGTGCAAAATAGTCTTGTAAAAACAGATGCAGTACAAAAATATATTTCTATAATCTACACTAATGCTTACAAATAACTAGACAAAGACTTCTACCTACTATCCTACCTCACTATAACTATATCTACGGACACTGACTGACTTAGATACTTAGATGCAAATAGGATAACGCTGGAGAGAAGACAATCTGGCATCAGACAAAGGGAGACAGGACACTACGTACAAGAGGTGAGTGGAAACAATCAGATATTAAAGATAAAACTAATTACAAAAATCCCATCCTGTAACAGTTCTGAGAGATTAAGCAGCCAGGTATATATTGCACAGTTGTAGAGAACCGCAGTGACGCGTCCTAACACCCGGAAGTAAACTCCTTCCGGTTCCTTCATCAAAAACTCAATGCAGTCTCTCCAGAGGGTTTAGGAAAATAGCTGGACATCAGGTCTGTGGTTGAAACACATTGGAGAGACAGAGCACGTTTTGTAATATTAGGGTAGACATGTGAAGATGATCCGGCTGAACAAAACGTGCTCCGTCCCTTCAATGTGTTTCAACCACAGACCTGATTTCCAGCTATTTTCCTAAACCCTATGGAGAGATCGCATTGCTTTTTGTGGAAGGAACCGGAAGTGGCAAAATTCAAATTTACTTCCGGAAATATTCGGACGCGTCACTGTGGCACTCTATTAACGGCATATATATATATATTGCACATCAAGGGGCGTTCTACAAAATGAACTTTCAAATCACGTATCTGCCCCTTCCTCTTTTTGCTCTGTTTAATCCCGCTAATGGACAGTTTCTAACATGAATGATTTGACCGTGTGCGTTTCTTCTAGTGGTTTAATTATCTCTTGTTACGGCTCTGTGAGCGTACAGTTGTATTATCATGCTGCTGTGTTTACTGTATCTTTGTAACTCTGGCACAACCGTTTCCTTCGGGATGAATGCACTCTTCTGGTACCTTCAAGAGGAGGGGAGCAGGTTTGATTGAAAGGGATGTTTTGTGTTTAAGGTTGAAGAGAGTGTGTTGCTGATAGTCACTGATGTTGGTTACTCACCAGTGGATCTGAGGCACTCTTCTCTCTGCTCCCAGTACACAGAGTGGGATTTGTTTTTAATGATCTCCCCTTCTCCTTGAAGTGAATGTGCTCAGCCTGAGAGGAGCTGCTCACATGTGGATTAAGCTCTCCTCATCTGTACTTCAGTTCGTTAACTCTCCCCTAGAAGCAGAAGCAGGATGCAGAAGCATTGTTGAAGTGTGTTGTTGAGAAGACAAACATCGCATCTATAAATGCTGTCCGTGTTATTGTGTGCGCAGAGAAGAGAGGCGCTATTTAAGGATCGCCCTCCCTGACTGCTGCTTGAGTGCTGATGACAGGTTGGATTTCTTAGATGCATAAAAATGGGATTTTGACGCCACTTCAAAAAGAGAAGCATACGGGCGAGGTGGACCCTCTGCCAGCAGAGACGGGGAACAGATGGGATTTACACAAACAGCACAAACATCAAGAACACTGAGTTAAAGAGCTTGGCAGTCTCACTTGATGAAACCGTGAGGAATGGAGGCGCTTTTAATGAGCTCCTGTGCTGCGATGCAGAATGAGACGCAGCGCTCTTAAAGGGACAGTAACACGTGGTTGGCCTGTTTGGTTTGAACCACCTCGTGTTGAGGCTCTGTTTGCATGCAGGTTATCAAAACAGTTTAAAACAAATACATTGGCATCCTTCAGGCTCCACTGCGAGATTAAACATGTGTCCCTCTACATTTTCATTTGTTAAACTTAATATATAGGAAGGTATAGACGGGGTTACCCTTCCCTTTGCCACAAACTGGAGAGAAATTAATGTTAAAGATGGGGTAGGTAATTTATTTCAGAAACACTTTTTGTTATATTCCATGGAATGCTCTTAACATCCCGATAGCAATGAATATCTGAAGTGCTTTGACAAAAAATATATCGATATCATCTGTGGAAGCCGTAGTGCCAGCGTTTCCACCAGGGGAGTGTCTTGCCGTCATTTGAAAATATTAATAATTTGAGAGAAGATTGAGAGTTTTTATCACTTGAAAGGACGAAAAGGAAAAAGGACAAGGACATCCCTCTGTTGGAGGGGCAAAGGAGTCTGGTGGGATTCTTTTCGGAGTATTGAAGATTGTTTCCCCGACATCGAAGGTGCCTGCTACAGGACAACACGAATGTGCGCGATTTTGACGCGATGAGCGGGGGGGTTTTAGTGGAGCAATCGCGTGAGCTGCGAGCACCAGAGCCTCGCAGCGACGAAACTGAGGCTCCGCGGTGGTAACATGAAGAGCCGTTTGGGAGCCGAATGATCCGGCTCACTAACGTAAAAAGGCAGTATCTATAAGGGACGGCTCAAGTGAAAATTCAAGCACCCCCCCCCCCCCCCCCCCCCCCCCCCCCCCCGCTCTCGGGGTGGACTCTGTCTCAGCCCTGGTCTGGCGGAAACACTGCGTAGTACTGTAATGGCGCATTTCCACTGCAGCGGGTAGCCCCGTTTAAGCGTCCTTAATCGTCCTCAAGCGGCCAGGCCAGTTTTTGGTGGCCTTTCCATATAGCGTAGCACCGGCTAGCGGGTACTTTTTCCCTCTTTTTCCGGCCCCATAAAATCGTGGTTCTATCAGGCCAGGGCCAGGGCCAGGGCTGAACTAGTGACGTCAACACTCTCGACTGCTGATTGGTCAGAGAGAATCGTCACAAGATCGCACGCGAGATCATCCCTAGCGTCGCATATATATCTCGAAGCAAGCTTGCAGCATTTTTATACACAGCATTTTTGTAAACGGAGGAGCTACAAAAATGGCAACGTCAAAGAAAAGCCCCCCGTGGTCGACCGAGGAGGTGACAACGTTCCTACATCTCATTGGGGATGATAAAATCCAGCGGGAGCTCGACGGAACAACTCGAAATGTGAAAGTGTTCCAGGATGTCTCTGCACAGATGCCCCGCCTACACTGCGTTGCTGCCCCAGGTCCTAAACTGTAATGGAAATGCGCCACGGCCTCGGACGGCCAGCGAGGCAGCCCGAGGCCTGAGCGAGGACGCTTAGGGACGCTTAAACGGGGCTACCCCGCTGCAGTGGAAATGTGCCATTAAAAGCACGACCAATCATCTGAGCCGGCTAAAGTAACTGGATGGCCTACTTGCCTGTCAGCCTTCCATCTGTGCACAAACTTATCTCGTGCCCTCATTGGTCATGTGCGCGTTCGTGTGTGTTGGAGGAGGGGCTCTGTAAGGAAGTCTGAACGAAGGGGCAGATTTGTTCCGGCGGTGTATTTTCAAATTCTAGCGCACTCGAGCTGCTTTCTTCATTCGTACCTACCTTTTAATACACCAAATAATAACATCTCTCATGACAGCTCCTATAGGCAGCTTGCAGTATAGACTGATTTTTGATTCTCGAGGATAATGCTGCATTACATCATTTTCATGGTTTTAACCAGGCTCTGTTTGCATGCAGGTTAGTCATTGAAACAGTTTAAAACAAATACATTGCCTCTTCAGGTTAGTTTTAACAATGGAGGACTTGTCTTAAAGCAGATGATTTCCAGCTGATCCAATGGCCCTGTCATCAACAAATAAAGCTTGTTGTTGTTTTTATGATTGTTTATCCGGGCAGTGTTTGATTGGCCATCAGATGGCGCCAGATGTATAACTAGGGTCACAGAGAGGGCTCCAGGTCAGGGAGAGATACTCGAATGAGTGCTCAGATTCATTTTCTGTTGATTGACTTATTATTTCAGCACATTCGTAATTTTAGCAAAAGAGATAGCTGGGAAGCTAACAGATATTTTAGTTATATCAGTATGTAGGTTCTCTACTTTAAAGAGTCCTCTCCTGCTGATGTTCAAGTGTATATCAGTATGTAGTGTCTCTACTTTAAAGAGTGCTCTCCTGCTGATGTTCAGGTGTATATCAGTATGTAGTGTCTCTACTTTAAAGAGTCCTATCCTGCTGATGTTCAGGTGTATATCAGTATGTAGTGTCTCTACTTTAAAGAGTCCTCTCCTGCTGATGTTCAGGTGTATATCAGTATGTAGTGACTCTACTTTAAAGAGTCCTCTCCTGCTGATGTTCAGGTGTATATCAGTATGTAGTGTCTTTACTTTAAAGAGTCCTCTCCTGCTGATGTTCAGGTGTATATCAGTATGTAGTGTCTTTACTTTAAAGAGTCCTCTCCTGCTGATGCTCAGGTGTATATCAGTATGTAGTGTCTCTACTTTAAAGAGTCCTCTCCTGCTGATGTTCAGGTTTATATCAGTATGTAGTGTCTCTACTTTAAAGAGTCCTCTCCTGCTGATGTTCAGGTGTATATCAGTATGTAGTGTCTCTACTTTAAAGAGTGCTCTCCTGCTGATGTTCAGGTGTATATCAGTATGTAGTGTCTCTACTTTAAAGAGTCCTCTCCTGCTGATGTTCAGGTGTATATCAGTATGTAGTGTCTCATACTGCCTGTGCTGCAGCACCTCTTTTCACCCTCTGTCTGTAACCAGAGCCCAGTCTGCTCTGATGTGATTGGTCAACCGCTTAGAGATGTCCCGCCCCTTAGCCTATCACGTATAATTTGTTGGAGTGCGAGCCAATAGGAGCGAGAGTGTTCCATAGTGATGTGACTAGTACTACTATTTGCTATTTATTATTCATATTTATTATAATATTGGCGGC
Source organism: Notothenia rossii (assembly GCF_949606895.1). Classification (NCBI taxonomy): domain Eukaryota; kingdom Metazoa; phylum Chordata; class Actinopteri; order Perciformes; family Nototheniidae; genus Notothenia; species Notothenia rossii. Next base: position 2,073,741 of record NC_136902.1, read on the forward strand.
GTGTGGCGCAGTGGACTAGAGCGTTGGTGTTGGGATCAGGGGGTCACAGGTTCAAACCCCACAGCAGTCAGCATGTCGTTGTGTCCCTGAGACACTTCACCCCAAAGTGCTCCTGTGGGGATTGTCCACAGTATTGAGTATGTAAGTCTCTTTGGATAAAAGCTCTTTTCTCCATATCCCTTTTTTTAGTGTTAGCTTAGTAGCAGAGACGATTTCCATAATTACTGTTTTCCCACAAACAGCTTGATAATCCGATGTGCATGTGATGCGTTAGTTTAATCCCTGCGCGCTGCAGATGCTCTCACCTCGTGCTCACCTCTCACCTGACTCACTCCGAGGATCACAGCGTCCTCACGTCTATAACTCTCTGAAGTCAGAGTGTAGCGCGCTCAATTTTGCAGGTAGTTTTCAATTATTTACCTGATCTGCTCTGTGTGTGTGTGTGTGTGTGTGTGTGTGTGTGTGTGTGTGTGTGTGTGTGTGTGTGTGTGTGTGTGTGTGTGTGTGTGTGTGTGTGTGTGTGTGTGTGTGTGTGTGTGTGTGTGTGTGTGTGTGTGTGTGTGTGTGTGTGTGTGTGTGTGTGTGTGTGTGTGTGTGTGTGTGTGTGTGTGTGTGTGTGTGTGTGTGTGTGTGTGTGTGTGTGTGTGTGTGTGTGTGTGTGTGTGTGTGTGTGTGTCCTTCCTCACTCTGCTGATCCCTCATAGCTGCTGTTACACACACTCTGCTCACCCCTGGGTGATGTAATTGGATTGCACGGGCCCCCATTTTACAGTCCTTTGCCGTGTAATAACATCAGTTATTTACTTTCATCATAAAATCGGATAAGGGACGACATCTGCCGGGGTGAAGCTCGAGCGCCGCACATGAATGCTTGTACACTTGACTCAGAGAAATGTGTGGGCAGCAATAATTAAAGACGCAGGATGACCGTAATTAAAGGCTAATAGATTCCACACATCGGTTTTATATGAACATGAATATGTGTTGCTGTCGCCACGAAACACAACAGTTAGTTTCTGTAATTATTCCATGGAAGTCTCCGGTGTTCCTCTGCCTCCTGTTCCCATGCATATATACATTTATTTAAGGTCTATGAATATTCATGTTTTTTCATTATAAACAATAAATGCATGCCTGATCATTAAATAAGTCTTCAGTGAATAAATATGCATTATAACTGTAATTCCTCGTGTTGACTAAAGGCATAGAGATTCCCTATTGGCGTTTTTATCAGTGTTGTTTTTAAAATCTGTTATAAACATACAATTCGTTTCCTGTCGTCACAATATTTTTAAAACATTTTTTTCAATAATGATTGTATTCTTTGGACGTTTTCTAACTCTGGTGTTCCTCCATTTTGTATAAAGATCATAATCATTACATCCATGATAAGCAGGGTTCAGTCTGCACCGGGTAACAGGTTTGTGTCACGTTGTTGTTTGTGTCACGTTGTTGTTTACGTCCGCCATGATTGGTATATCTTAGAAACAAGATCAGCGGCACAGTGTCACCTCGTAGTGCTCGATATCTTTCTAGAAAAAAGCATGATAATTAAATAAGAAAGTCTGACATAAATAATAATAATGATGAGATGTTTTGGGTTTATCGTCCGTGACATAACTAGCATGTGTGTCCTGTACTCAGAGTGTGTGTGTCCTGCAGTGAGCAGAGGAGTGTGTGTGTGTCCTGCACTGAGAGTGTGTGTGTCCTGCACTGAGAGTGTGTGTGTGTCCTGCACTGAGAGTGTGTGTGTGTCCTGCACTGAGTGTGTGTGTGTGTGTCCTGCACTGAGTGTGTGTGTGTCCTGCACTGAGAGTGTGTGTGTCCTGCACTGAGAGTGTGTGTGTGTCCTGCACTGAGTGTGTGTGTGTCCTGCACTGAGAGTGTGTGTGTGTCCTGCACTGAGAGTGTGTGTGTCCTGCACTGAGAGTGTGTGTGTGTGTGTCCTGCACTGAGAGTGTGTGTGTGTCCTGCACTGAGAGTGTGTGTGTGTGTCCTGCACTGAGAGTGTGTGTGTGTCCTGCACTGAGAGTGTGTGTGTCCTGCACTGAGTGTGTGTGTGTCCTGCACTGAGTGTGTGTGTGTGTCCTGCACTGAGAGTGTGTGTGTGTCCTGCACTGAGAGTGTGTGTGTGTCCTGCACTGAGAGTGTGTGTGTCCTGCACTGAGAGTGTGTTTCTCCTGCAGTGAGAGTGTGTGTGTCCTGCACTGAGAGTGTGTGTGTGTCCTGCACTGAGTGTGTTTGTCCTGCAGTGAGTGTGTGTGTGTCCTGCACTGAGAGTGTGTGTGTGTCCTGCACTGAGAGTGCGTGTATCCTGCACTGAGAGTGTGTGTGTGTCCTGCACTGAGAGTGTGTGTGTGTCCTGCACTGAGAGTGTGTGTGTCCTGCAGTGAGAGTGTGTGTGTCCTGCACTGAGAGTGTGTGTGTGTCCTGCACTGAGTGTGTTTGTCCTGCAGTGAGAGTGTGTGTGTCCTGCACTGAGAGTGTGTGTGTGTCCTGCACTGAGAGTGTGTGTGTGTCCTGCACTGAGAGTGTGTGTGTCCTGCAGTGAGCAGAGGAGTGTGTGTGTCCTGCAGTGAGAGTGTGTGTGTCCTGCACTGAGCAGAGGAGTGTGTGTGTGTGTCCTGCAGTGAGTGTGTGTGTGTCCTGCACTGAGCAGAGGAGTGTGTGTGTGTCCTGCACTGAGCAGAGGAGTGTGTGTGTGTGTCCTGCAGTGAGTGTGTGTGTGTGTCCTGCACTGAGCAGAGGAGTGTGTGTGTGTGTCCTGCAGTGAGTGTGTGTGTGTCCTGCACTGAGCAGAGGAGTGTGCGTGTGTCCTGCACTGAGCAGAGGAGTGTGTGTGTGTCCTGCACTGAGCAGAGGAGTGTGTGTGTGTCCTGCACTGAGCAGAGGAGTGTGTGTGTGTCCTGCAGTAAGAGTGTGTGTGTGTGTGTGTGTGTGTGTGTGTGTGTGTGTGTGTGTGTGTGTGTGTGTGTGTGTGTGTGTGTGTGTGTGTGTGTGTGTGTGTGTGTGTGTGTGTGTGTGTGTGTGTGTGTGTGTGTGTGTGTGTCCTGAGCAGAGGAGTGTGTGTGTGTCCTGCACTGAGAGTGTGTGTCCTGCACTGAGTGTGTGTGTCCTGCACTGAGTGTGTGTGTCCTGCACTGAGCAGAGGAGTGTGTGTGTGTCCTGCACTGAGAGTGTGTGTGTCCTACACTAAGAGTGTGTGTGTCCTGCACTGAGAGTGTGTGTGTCCTGCACTGAGCAGAGGAGTGTGTGTCCTCATTATCCCTCTGCTGGAGGACACTCAAGGACGCCAGCGATTGAATTGCAGTCTTGTTTTCTCCTGGAGACCAATCAAGGGAAAGCCTCAGAATCAGAATAATAATCCCGTCCGCTGCCGTGTCTCCGTCTCACTTTGTCCCGTGTCTCCGTCTCACTTTGTCCCGTGTCTCCATCTCGCTTTGTGCCGTGTCTCCATCTCACTTTGTCCCGTGTCTCCATCTCACTTTGTCCCGTGTCTCGGTCTCACTTTGTCCCGTGTCTCCATCTCACTTTGTCCCGTGTCTCCATCTCACTTTGTCCCGTGTCTCGGTCTCACTTTGTCCCGTGTCTCGGTCTCACTTTGTCCCGTGTCTCCATCTCACTGTGTCCCGTGTCTCCATCTCACTTTCTCCAGTGTCTCCATCTCGCTTTGTCCCGTGTCTCCATCTCACTTTGTCCAGTGTCTCCATCTCACTTTGTCCCGTGTCTCCTTCTAACTTTGTCCCGTGTCTCCATCTCACTTTGTCCCGTGTCTCCATCTCACTTTGTCCCGTGTCTCCTTCTAACTTTGTCCCGTGTCTCCATCTCACTTTGTCCCGTGTCTCCTTCTAACTTTGTCCCGTGTCTCCATCTCACTTTGTCCCGTGTCTCCTAACTTTGTCCCGTGTCTCCATCTCACTTTGTCCCGTGTCTCCATCTCACTTTGTCCCGTGTCTCCGTCTCACTTTGTCCCGTGTCTCGGTCTTACTTTGTCCCGTGTCTCCATCTCACTTTGTCCCGTGTCTCCATCTCACTTTGTGCCGTGTCTCCGTCTCACTTTGTCCCGTGTCTCGGTCTCACTTTGTCCCGTGTCTCGGTCTCACTTTGTCTCGGTCTTACTTTGTCCTGTGTCTCCGTCTCACTTTTGGAGTCGCTCAGAGGAACTGGTCCCAGCATCAAATCAAAGTGCCTCAGAGCGGAGGAACAGGTGCCTCTGCGTGGGAAGCAGAGTGTCGTGCGGCTCCTCTGTCCTGAAACAAAGGAATCTAAAAGTGATCAAATCTACAGGAAAGCTCCTTAAATCCATCAAACATTGACTGAGGAGGAGCTGCAGCTGACGGCAGCTCATCACCACGCGCTGTGTTAATGTTGACGAGGGGCTGATACCCTCAAGCACTCACTCTTTGTATCAGTGGGTCATTTCTATTATAAACACACTCTTAGCTATAGGTGTTTTAATCTGATGTATTACCTTGAAGTGTGTGTGTGTGTGTGTGTGTGTGTGTGTGTGTGTGTGTGTGTGTGTGTGTGTGTGTGCGCTAGCATTACTATCCTTGTGGGGACCTAAATCTGTTTAAACAGTCACGTGTGGGGACTCGCCTCCCTTATGGGGACAAAATGGAGGTCCCCATAAGGGGAATCTATAATTTTAGTGCGAAGAGTTGGTTAGGGTTAGGATAAGTCTCCAGGATGTGTGTGTGTGTGTGTGGACTAGCATTACTATCCTTGTGGGGACCTAAATCTGTTTAAACAGTCACGTGTGGGGACTCGCCTCCCTTATGGGGACAAAATGGAGGTCCCCATAAGGGGAATCTATAATTTTAGTGCAAAGAGTTGGTTAGGGTTAGGATGTGTGTGTGTGTGTGTGTGTGTGTGTGTGTGTGTGTGTGTGTGTGTGTGTGTGTGTGTGTGTGTGTGTGTGTGTGTGTGTGTGTGTGTGTGTGTGTGTGTGTGTGTGTGTGTGTGTGTGTGTGTGTGTGTGTGTGTGTGTGTGTGTGTGTGTGTGTGTGTGTGTGTGTGTGTGTGTGTGAAAGAAGGCACAGTCTCTCACGGTTCCTTGTGCTCTTGTTGTTTTTATTAACGTTATCATTGCTATTTGTTGTCATCGTTATGAGTCGTAGCAGAACAGGAGAAATGAAAACAGCGATCATGGCTTAAGTTTCTCACTCAGCTGCAACCGAGAGAGAGAGAGAGAGAGAGAGGAAGAAGAGAAGAGAGGAAGAGGAGAAGAAAGACAAAGTGGAAAATCGAAATCGTTTTTTTTTGCTTTGAGGACCATATGGAACGTTTCAAGCAGCCGACCATATGTCGAAGGCTTTTGTCATGGAAATCATACTTTTTGGCACTTCTTCGTTGCGCAGCCAAGCCGGCACATCAAACCATAATCAGTGACAGAACAGAGAAACCATAAGATGATCAGGTCTTTGAGAAAACACTCTGTGACTTATAACAGAATCATGTAACCAACACACTCCCTGATTCACACCCAGACTGCACTGTGTACCTGTATTTGTCTTTTCCCTTTTGAATAATAAATAAAAAAAAGGACAACATGAGTAGAAAAAAGAGCAATTAAATGTCTACATGCATTGTCATATTATTGCTGTGATATATTTACACGTATATTTACAAAGAGGAACAATGTTTCCCTACAGAAGAGTCTCCCTTTCATCTGCCTCGTTAACCCCCCGGCTCTGAGGCCTCTCTGTCCTGCATCCAAACAGCCAACATGTGAACATCAACCCACAGGAAGCAGTGATTCGTTAATGAGCGGAGGACAGGTGGCGATTCAGCCGAAGCACTCAGACTCTTTTCTCCTCCTCCTCACTTTTGTTTCGTCTCTAATGGGCGAGAGCTCGGCGTTAGCGCGATTTAGAAATATGCTAATCGCTGACGGTGCATTTGCCTGCTGGTGCTTGACCTCCCCCCCTTTGGAGGTCGCTCACCGACTCAATTACGCTCCCTATCTGCAGTCTGTCTGCAAACACCTGTTATCCTCCCACACTCCAACACCCTCCGCCAAGCCCCTCTTCGTCCCCACTCCTCCTCTTCATCGCTGACTGGAAGTGCATCACTTCAAGATCATTCCCATTTAGCCTCTCATTCCACACCTTGGGGATCATCTAGGACTTTAAAGTCTTCTGTGATCTTAAGTCGATGTATTGTGTTGCTGTGTTTTTGTCAAACCGGTAAACTAATAATACAATATATCAAACAGCACTGGACGAGCATTACAGCGAGACGTTATATCGAAATAATCTAAAAAAACGACAAGATAATTCCCGCGAGTGCCGGGGAAGACGCCTCAGCCTCTTCCCCGGCACCTTGGGAATCATTTAGGACTTTTTAATCGTCTGATCTTAATTCGACTTATCGTAGTGTATCTTTCACACCTGCTTGCTTTTCAAAACCAGTGAGATCATTCAGAACATATAAAACAGCAGTCCAGTTAACACCGGAATCAGATTTATGAAGACATTATCCCCGCTAACATTATTGCTTTTGCACGAGGGCTGCACGATTTAAAACAAAGAAGTAAATCAAATATAAAAAGATATTGCGATAACGGAGGGATTGATCATTTTTGCATTTAAAAAATATATCATGTGATGATTTTGGAGGGCAGGATATCTCTGCAGCTCCACCATCTCCGTGCGATTTAAATATTAAAATATAACTCGATTTAGATGCAATTCCGATTATTGTGCAGCCCCTATTTGCACCATTAGTGTTGCTAGATTACACTGATTCTTATAAAACAGGTATCGGGACGTTCTCATGCAGATTTCTCAGAATTATTCATTGCCTGAGATTGAAATAAAAAAGGGCCAGAAGAACTCCCGTCACGAGGAAGACTTGGGGTGACACAGCGAGATGGAGAGTTGTTTAGTCGTTGAATGGTTTCTTTTTATTGCCCTAAGTCGACTGGAAACAGGACAGCTGTGATTGTTATACATGTCAGGTTAAATTATTGCCATGAAAAACAAAAGATCCTGCATTCATTTTGTTGGAAGTCCTAACACTGTACATTGTTCCTCTTTTAAAAAACTAAGTCCCGCGGACTCTCTACAGTTTTCATGCATATAAACATTTTCTTTGAAGATCAGCAGCATCTTACAAGGTCAATGGATGCTCATCTTTTAAATAATAAATAATAAATACATGGTCATTAAATAAGCTTCAATAAATACACAAAAATAGGTGAATAAATAAATCAAGTATTTACATGATAAATAAGATGGTGTGCATCTAAAGGTGGGCGGAGCTTAGAGCGACATATAAAACAGAGACAAACAGAAGAATCTGACTTTGTAACCGAGGGTCCGGACGCGTCTGTCGTTCTTCCAAACCACTTCAGATTCAACCACGACTACTTCTGCACGACGACAGCGTCACCGCCGCGCGTTCATCACGAAATATTCATTAGACAGTCGCTTCATAGAGCTCTTCAAAGCAGACCGAAATAGTGATTTTGATATGAAAGAAGGTCCCAATCATGCAGCGATGAGCACATCCTGGATTTAAGAATAATAAACTAGCTCATAGTTTGATGTTTGCCACGTTTTGTATTTAAGTATTTGAGTATATGTTCTTTGACACTTTCACTGTCAGCGTATATTAAGTATTCTTCTTGCTGCAAACAGCTGTAACGTTTACCATCATGACTTGCACTGACTGCAATGTGAGTAACTACAGCAGCTAACGGAGGCCAACGGAGGCTAACAAAGACTAACGGAGGCCAACGAAGGCTAACGGACGCTAACAAAGGCCAACCGAGGCTAACTGAGGCTAACGGAGGCTAACGGAGGCTAATGGAGGCTAACGGAGCTTCAGGACTGCAATGTGAGTAAACTTCTGCTAACGAAGGCTAACGAAGGCTAGCTACAGTCCGCTCACCCCCCCAGTGAAGATGTCTCTAAACGACAGGAAGTGAGAGGGGGAGGGACCTCAGGATGCAGCCAACTCTCAGCCAATATCGTTTTCTCAACCTATAGTAGACGTTATCTAACTTCAGCATTGTTAATATGTTCTCTTTATACGTCCATGACGCGGTCGTGCAGCGCTACGTTGATGCAGAAGTGGTCGTTGTTGAATCTGAAGTGGGTTGGAGGACTGAATGGACGCGGTCCGCCCCCCCGCTGTGAGGTAACACTGGCTGCAGATCGTCTGTAAGACTGAAGCCACCATGGTGGAGGAAGAACAACGCGTTTCATTGCTATAGAGGAGTGGGCCGCACGTGGCACTTAATACAGCGAATCATTTGGCTCCAGCGTTTAGCCCCGTCCCTTCATCACACGACGAATGAGTGACGACCTGTTCAACAGGTGTAGTTTAATCCAATGACCTATGGCCTTATGTATAGCTTATTCAAATTTCTTTTTTTCTGTTGAATACCCACAGTTACAAAGATGCTTCAGATCAACAAGGGATTAACAAGCACAAAAAAATAAATTTAGAAAAATCAAATAGAAAAATAACATCCGTTGAATTGAAACATTGGTGTGAAAAAAAGGGCTTTTTCTTTTCACCGTTTTTAAAATGATCTCCCTTTTTTTGTTTTTGCAAATACTGTCATAGTTCACATTTGTCATAAAAAGTTCATGTTGGCAGTTGCAAAAGAATTCAATTCTTAGCAAATAAAAAGCAGCATAAAAATACAAGAGGTCATTTTGTCTCTAGAAAACAAAAGAACACTGTTAGTCCTTTTTTATGTTTTTTTTTCTTTTTCTCGTTACTATTTGCTATAAAATATCAGGAATCTAAATATTATTACTATTGATATCAATATCATTATAGTCATTGATAAAAATTCACATGCCAGGCCTCATATATAATTGTGTGTGCACACGTGCGTACATTACGTGTGTGTGTGTGTTTGCATACATGTCTGTGTGTTTACATGAACCTGTGTGTGTGTGTGTGTGTGTGTGTGTGTGTGTGTGTGTGTGTGTGTGTGTGTGTGTGTGTGTGTGTGTGTGTGTGTGTGTGTGTGTGTGTGTGTGTGTGTGTGTGTGTGTGTGTGTGTGTGTGTGTGTGTGTGTGTGTGTGTGTGTGTGTGTGTGTGTGTGTGTGTGTGTGTGTGTGTGTGTGTGTGTGTGTGTGTGTGTGTGTGTGTGTGTGTGTGTGTGTGTGTGTACACTACCATCTACAGTCTGTATTTGGGGGAAGGTTGTCTGATTGTAGTTTCTGTGGACGATTAGCTACTGTGCAGGGAAGAAATCCAGCATCTTTTGAAATTGTCTTTGCCATAATCATCAGAGTTTCTTCACGTAATCTCAGTGAAAATATTGCTTTCTAAAAAAAGGGAAGGAAAAAAGGCATGGAGGGCAGAGTGAGCGGGTTATTGGTTTTTGACCCGACAACTAGTCCAGTTACCAGCTCATAGAGTCCTATAGTGAACCAGGAAAGGTTGAATATACCACCAAGTGTTATGTTTGAAATCTATAGTAGGGTCCCCAGCACGTAGAAACTGCCGGATGATAACCTGCATATATTGGGCTATTTGCACAATTAGCATAAATGGTGTCAATTAGCATTATAGCCTACTCTATGTGGACAATAGTTACAAAATGGCTTGGCCGATTTTGACACATTTGGAGTGGTTTTAGAGGTAATTGAGGATGCTGAATCCATCTCTGACATATCCAAAAAGTTAGTTTTAACTAGTGGCCATGTTTGGACATATGTTGATGAATTCTGGGTCAATGTTGAAGTTATGTGGACTCTGCGTCATTAGGATTTGACAGATTGATATCTATTTGAAATGATCCACAGTAGAAGTAATGTTCATCTTGTGCTGTCTATATCCAATGGTCGCACCACTACTTATGGTCGTCCCGATCAGGTGCGGCCCGTACTAAACATTTCTAACATAATGCTTAAGGTTACTCTTTCACATTTCCCGGTTCCCAGTGCTGGCAACTAAACTAAACAGGGGTTCAGGTTTCATCTTCCTCATTGCAGATTTAGTTTAGTTTTCTGATCCGGAGTCTTCGTCGTCGTCTTCTTCGTCCGCGGAGCCCTTGAAGCAAGCCGACTCGTAGTGCTTGTTCAGGTAGGACTTGAGGGCGAAGGTCTTATTGCAGCGCTTGCATCGGTAGTGCTTGAAGGCAGAGTGTGTTTGCATGTGAGCACGGAGGTTCGAGCGGTCGGCGAAAGCTTTGCCACAGTGTGCGCAGGCGAAGGGCTTCTCCCCCGTGTGGGACCGCTTGTGACCCTGCAGCAGCCACGGCCGGCTGAAGGCCTTGCTGCACACGTCGCACTTGTGCTTGAGGTCGTGGGTGAGGATGTGCATGGCCAGCGCCGGCATGGACACGTACACCTTGTTGCAGGTGGGACACTTCCTGGCCATCTTGCTGTCGAGGCTTCGATGCGTCTGCTTGTGTCGGCTCAGGTTGGAAGAAGTGGCGTACGTTTTGCCGCATTCGTTGCAAGAGTGGCGAGCCGTTCCCGTTGCTAATCCCGTTCCCGATCCTTTCTCCGTGGAGCTGCTGCCTCCGTTAGCGCTGCTGCTCCTCGACCCGCTGCCACCGCCACGACTTTCCGAGTCCGCCTTTCTTCTGGAGCGCCCGTCGGAGATGAAGAAGGCATCCATGGTGTAGCCCTCGTCCAGCGCCTCAGACTCGCCGCTGTAGAAGCCGCTGGCCGTCATGCCGGACTGCGGGCTGTCGGGCTGCTTCAGGTCGGGGTCGCAGTATTCCTCGCCGCCGCTGCTCACCTGCGAGTACAGCGGGTCGGACACCGGAGACGCCAACTTGGGCTCCATCTTCTTCTCCCCCTGGTATACGGATGGCGTGATGTAGTCCTGGATGTAGCCTGAGAGAGAGACAACACACTTTTAATTCCCTTTTTAAAGGTAATTATGCAAAATCCACTTTTTCATGTCTTTTATACATCACCATGTTTCCCCTCTGAGAAAGAGTCTCTCTCTTTCTGATCCATTTCTATAAAAACCTGTCTGAAAATGAGCTGATCAGATTTTGGCCACTTGATGATGTCATCACGATGTGTTGTCTTGTGCAACCATTAGCCAATCAGCAACCAAGGTAACCCCCCCCCCCCCCCCCCCCCCTTATCCCCTGAATCTCCTCTAGAGCTCCATTGAGTTCTTTGTAACCAAATCTCTCTCAGAGGGGCGTCAGCACTTTGGAAACAGGGCTGAAGCAGAGGGGATTATGGGTAATGCTGCAATGATCTGTTTGGTGTTTCAGCCAATCAGAGACAGGCTCTGGATATATCTGAGACCTGATGAAAAACAGTATAATAGGGACCTTTAAAGTCATAATACATGCAGAGCAGCGCAGCGCCAGTTTTCCAATTAAAGTCAATCATTCAGTTGATTTTGAACCGGTAATTCAAACAAGTGTTTCCTGTTGATCTTGAATCAAACAGGTGCATCGTTTTCTGCTCTCAAACTACCAGGACTTTGCATTTTTCTGTATAAATATATCACTTTAGTCCAAACCAGGGCACCTCTAATTATGAAAATACAAGGTTCAATGTGAGATAAGCTGAGCGAGCTAACAAGGCGACACAAACACATTCATAAGAAGTTCAAATACAGTTGAAATGGATCTCAAATTGAAGGAGGACTGACCACGAACACCTCTAACCATCCCATCGTATAAACATCTTAAACATCATCTCGACATTCCCATTCAACCATGAAACCCTCCAGTCTTTAACCATTTCCAGATCCACCTTTTAACCCTTCTGGAAAGCCTCTTCAAAAGCACACAAAAAAGGGACAAAAACCCCAATTGAACAGAGTGATATGCAATCAGAGTAAAAGACATAATATCTAAATGATCACATGACGAATCGACACGACAACAGAGCCATTGGCCGGGCGTTGTGATGGATAAGGACACGCTGACATGCCGGTGATTACATGATTATGGTGTTTGGATGATTGCCCCGTGTAAAAAGACTGAGTGGCAGCGCTGAGCTAATTGCATTTTTCCAGAACTCACAGGTTCACGGTAGTGCAGTGATGCAGGGAAACATGTCGCGCTCGATAATAGCTCATCAAAGCAGGAAGATGCATATTAAAGCCGCTCGCATTGATTACACCTTATTCTCCATTTTCAGCACGTCAGTCCTCAAAGGAGGCTCGTTTCTACTCTGACTGCAAACCACATGGCGATTAGTTTCAAGATCAAACGGGAAATAGCCCTTCCTATTTCCTCAAAATCCAAGATAATGCCTTTACATGTCATCCAAACCCCAAATCTTCCCTTTAATATGATGATCAGCGGGTAGTCTCCATCTCAAAATACTTTCTGGTTAGTTGACCCATCGTGGCACCGCTTCTATTTCTTATACATTACTATTGCAATGTGTTTTATACGTGACACCAACAGAACAGGATGCATATTAAAGCCAATGCTCGTTTCGACTCTGACTGCAACCGACCTGACTAGGGATGGGTATCGTTAGGATTTTATCGATACCGGTACCGGTACTGCTTATCGGTATTTTTCGATACTCTTATCGATACTTTTCAATAATTTGAGATGGCAAAAAGATAAAGGCAAGTACGTATATTATTCTGGATTGCACTTTTAAATCATCACAAAATAAATGATGTGCTGAACTGAAACACGTCAACATGTGTCTGAATGTTTAAACATAGAACAAAGTATTTGAGCTTAAATATGTCAATTCTTAGTAAACGACCAACAATTGCTGAACCATACATTGAAACGTTGACCTTTAACAACATTTAAATGCAGTTTTCCTATTCACAATGACATCTGTAAGTTTAACTGGTTTATAAAGCATTCAATGAAAGGCCAAATTATTATAGGTGTAGGAGCTCACATTAATACACTGTCAGTGTTAATAAACTAAAGACAAGGCGATGTGCCTGCAAGACTGCACTCAGGTAAACAAAACATATTACCCGTGCGCAGCAGCTAACCTGCCTGCGAGCCTTCGCTCAGGTCACATTTACACACGGCCCGCAAATCGTATCAGGTTGCACTGAGGAGGACGTTGTTAGTGTGCTACTGCTAGCACTATTAGCATTAGCACGGGGGTCTCAACAATAATGCGCTGTTGAGAGAGATGACGAGTGGCATTTACAGTGGCCAATCAGAGGGGTCTCAAACCAGATACATCACACGGGATGAGGGTTCCCAACCAACCAGAATGGTTTAAAGTTAAACTAAGGAAGTAAACGTAACAGATATACCGATAGCAGCACCGTTTGTCCAGCGGCTTAACGGTATACCGATACCGTCCAATCAGGTACCGGTATTGACTTAGTACCGGTTCTTGGTATCCATCCCTAGACCTGACGATACGTTTCAAGATAAAACGGGAAATAGTCCTTCCTAGTTTCTCAAAATCCAAGATAATGCCTTAACATGTCATCCAAAACCCAGATATTCCCTCACTACGTCACTAAACGTCTTGATAGTCGTTCAAAACCCACATTTAAAAGAAGGTCACCTTAAACAGTTGAGGTATCGTTGCACCTCTGCGCTGTAACCTCATTCCTACAGAGTAGGTTTGATACGTCACACAAACACAACAGGTGGCAGCTTGGATTGAAAGTACTCTATGTATTTGTAGTTTTTGCTTCAAACGAATGTCTTTTCTGGGGTTTGGACCAGATGATCGGTCCTGCTAAACATCCTGCAGGATTCCATGAGACTTGTCGAGGCTCCCAGCAACAGGGGGTTAAAATGTTTCAGAGCATGATTTCAGAGAGATATATCTCCGCTGGCATGTCCTTCCCTCCCGAGCAGCCCCTTTAGTGCCAGAGCTGCTAAAAGGCTTGCTGGCAGCTCAAATGCATCCAAAACACAACTCAATACGGAGCTGCCTTAATGCTCTCTGCCTCGCAGACCTCCGGGGTCTGCTGGCTGAACATAAGAGCGTATAGTTGGGAGGAGCAGGGCATGAAAGCATTCCTGAGCGCAGTGGAAATGAGCTATTGACGTCTTTGTAATGAAATTCTAACTTTTGGACTGATCAATAATCATAATGTAAAACAGGGCAGCTGTTAAAGAGAGAGGAGAACAAGTGCAGACACACACACACACACAGACACACACACACACACACACACACAGACACACACACACACACACACACACACACACACACACACACACACACACACACACAGACACACACACACACACACACAGACACAGACACAGACATGCACACACACACACACACACACACACACACACACACACACACACACACACACACACACACACACACACACACACACACACACACACACACACACTTTATCGAGCCTGCGTGCTTCACAATTGCTAATGTGTTGTTTTGTGAAGAGGAGGGGGGGGGGTCACCTGTCTGCAGTTCAAGTGCCTTCAAGAAACAGGCCATTAAGAAAGTGAAGTGCTCTCTTACCACACACACACACACACACACACACACACACACACACACACACACACACACACACACACACACACACACACACACACACACACACACACACACACACACGTACACACACGCACACGCACACACACACTGATTTAAACTGTGCAGCTGGTGTGTGTCCAACGGAGCGCAAGGTAAAACTACTAATACTGTCTTTTTAAAAGCTCAGTTCAAATTAAATTCCCTCGGCTTCAGCTCTCTCCTGTTTCACAGCCTCAGCAGGTTCCATATTTAAATTCAAAGGCTTTATTATCACACGCACACTAGCCACACTGGAAAGTCCCAGGATCCTCCAACAATGCAACATACATATATATATAAAATATTAAACAATAAGAATAGTGCAAGAAGAAACAGAGTAGAATGCAGGAGAGGTCACCTATACACACGTAAAGAGTAATAACGTAAAAGCTGCAGAGAGTGTTGTGAGTGATGGAGTAAAGGAAGGCGTCCATGTGTTTAAATAATGCACAGTGACATCAAGCACTGCTTATTGTAGTAATACATAACGATAGATGTATACGTGATGTAACCCAAGTTGGGTCATTGTTTCTCCAAAGCATCATTTTGACGGTAAATCTACAAAAAGTCTTAAAAATAGAATAAATTGCAAATAAAATAACGATAAAAAAACAGAATTCAGAGAGTTTCTAAACCCTATATGAATATACAGAATAAATACAAATACACTGTAATATGTAAAACAGCCTCCCGTGCATGCTGTGTGCAGAAGCTTTAAATGGAAAGCGTAGAAGGTGAGATCTGGTTTTGTGAATGAGCTCCGTGTTGTTTACTACGGAGCCCAGGTCAGCCTCTGGCTCATGGGCTCATGGCGGCTCTAATGCAAAGTAAGCATGTAATTAATGGACCCTCTCAGCCTCCTCTTTGTTGTTCCACAGACACTCAAAGTCAAATGTCTCCACAAAGGAGGGGGGGGGGGGGGGGGGGGGGATCTCCCGGCTCGGCAAAGAAGTGCTGATGTGAGGCTTTTCCAGCCACGCTCTCATCTCTTTTATTTCCCTCTCGCTCGCTGCCTTTTTCATTTTATTTCTCGGGGACTCGGAGGTCCTTTTGTTCAAATGAAATGGCTTTTGTCAACACCGATGTAGTGCCTTTTTATAGCCTTGGTTTTAATGGGATAACGCTCATTGTTCAGGGTGTTGAACAAAAGATTTAGGAACAATAGGAAGTGAGAATAATGACTTGATGACTGTAAAACGTGTGCGTCAGTGAAAGGTATTTTTAGAGAGTTCTTGGTTCTCTCCAGACGTTGTTCATCCTGCAGCTTGTTGTTGAATAACAGGTGGGCATGTTCACAGCGCCGCGAGCCTCTCTGGGAACGCAGAAGACTTCCATTACATTCACATCTACTGGAAATGTGTGTTTGGATCTTTGCATCTCATGCACACAAAGACTGAGTGGCAGCCTTAAAGAAGTGGTTTGTCCTTCAGCTGGTCGGGGTCCATTCAACTATCAGTTGGTTTAAAGATAGATAATTGGCTATATATTCAAATGAAGCGAGAGGAAGAAGCATCCTTGAGGCTTAATAATAATTGATTGTTGCTTTGATTTGCTTTCAGTGGTCTATTGTTTTTATTATACATTTTTAAAATATTACGTTTATTCTGGTTTGTTTTGTGTTTGTATCTTTTATTTTAAATGTATTTATGTTATGTTGTGTGAGCTTATCTCTCTGTACAGCACTTTGGTCTGAGGGCTTTAAAGTGCTATATAAATAAAGTTGGATTTGATAAATACAAATATCACAACATCTCAAAGACCTTTCCTTTCTTCTCTGTTTCTTCTTGCACTATATCTCCATGTTGCATTCTTACTTTATTGTCCATTGCATCTGTTGAACACGTGTCTTTGGCGCTTTGCTAATAAGACAAAATAACACTCACAATATTCAATGCATGCGCACAAACATGGGACATTGCATCTCTAAGTGGCAGCCTTAAAAAAGTGCCGAGTGGTTTGAGTCCATTCAACTCTCAGTTAGAAATAAACAATTGACTTTATATTCAAATGAGGCGAGAGGAGGAAGGATCCTTGAGGCTTAATGATATGTAATAATCAAAACAAAGACACATTGAAACATCCTCTGCACTCTTGCTGTGCGTCTCGTATGTATTCATGCTGCCCTGCTGGAGGACGCTGGGACTCGATGTGTCCTTCTCTGATCTGCAGCTCCTGTGAGGATGAAGCTCTGACTCTTCGCCTTTCGAACGTGGCCACAAAATGGAAGCTTTAAATCTCAGCGTGTTGACCACAGCGATGTGCCTTTTCCTCTCTGTGTACTGTACTCTCCGTGTCACATGACCCGGCCTCACTGCTGCCCAAAGCTTTTTTATGTCTCCTTCCCCCCCCCCCCCCCCCCCCCCCCTCCTGGCGGCTTTTTCCTCTCCTCTGTACTGTACAGTGTGTTGATGTCTCTCGTGGCGGCGATAGGCCTGCGCGGATGAAACTCTAACCCCTGCTAGTTTTCAAATGCCCGGAAGCGAGAGAAAGATGTAGTGCAGCGATGGGGGTGGGGGAGGCTGAGCACGCTCCATTTGGACGGGGGAGAGAAGGGGGAGTCGTGATGGGGAAGTCAAGGACAATAACAGCTAAGGACAAATGCATCATCCGATACTCATCTCTCATATTCATGAATCTTTTAGTCCGGAGATGCTCGTGTGTGTGTGTGTGTGTGTGTGTGTGTGTGTGTGTGTGTGTGTGTGTGTGTGTGTGTGTGTGTGTGTGTGTGTGTGTGTGTGTGTGTGTGTGTGTGTGTGTGTGTGTGTGTGTGTGTGTGTGTGTGTGTGTGTGTGTGTGTGTGTGTGTGTGTGTGTGTGTGTGTGTGTGTGTGTGTGTGTGTGTGTGTGTGTGTGTGTGTGTGTGTGTGTGTGTGTGTGTGTGTGTGTGTGTGTGTGTGTGTGTGTGTGTGTGTGTGTGTGAAGCAGCAGTCATACAGATACGTAACTCTGAACACACACACGTTTTGGGTCCCTATTTACATAAGCTAATCCGCGGCGCTGACCTGGATTGTGTCTGTGCTTTGCCGGAGTCAAAAAACAAAAGTCTGGGGGCAGCGCGGTGGGGGTGGGGTGCAAGCGGAGGGGATTATACCCACAAAAAATCAGTCATATCTCACAGTAATTCACACAGAAATGTGCACCCCGACACACACACACACACACACGAGGATGTGAGCGGTGGCGTAACGATGTGTTTCAAGTGAAACACTGGAGGTATTTCTGAACTCACCATTTTCACTGAGCCGGACCCCGAGGCTGGTCACCGAGTCTGTGAGGGAGCGAGAGAAAGTGAAGGAGTCGTCCAGGTGGTGGTGGTGGTGGTGGTGGTGGTGGGACGAGGACACGTTGGACGAAGAGAAATCATCAAGCTTGATCTTCTTCACCAAAAATGAGCGGGGCATGTTTCAATGGGTAAAAAAAACACAGAGCGGAGAAAAACGCATGAGAGTAGAAAAGAAAGAGCCGCTGGAAGGAAGCAGCACGCGGCCGGGCGGCGGGTATAATCCTCAACGTGGAGACCCAGAAAACATGAGATTAAGAAAGAAAATGGAAACCAGAGGCTGACGGCGACGCTGTGCGAGACTCTCTGCCTCCCCCAGCTTCCCCCCGGAAAAATAAAAAAATAAAAAATAGCGGCGTTCCTGTTCAGCACTGGATAGCTCCTGTGATGCAGCAGCTTCAGGGAGAGAGGGAGAGACACAGAGAGAGAGGGGGAGAGAGAGAGACACACACAGAGAGAGGGAGACTGTCAGACTAGCTGAGATCAGCGATCACGCCAGCCTTTATACGGGGAGATCAGGTGGTCTGCGAAATGGAGCTGCTTAGCTTTAATCCATCAGACGTCCCCGGGGACACACATCAAATTACTACTGAACCGTCTGTGCATTCAGACAGAGAGAACACAGCCAGACCCCCCCATGCTCCCCCTTCCTCCCCTTCCCTCCCCTCTCATGCTCCACCAGGAGGAGGAGGAGGAGGAGGAGGTGGAGGAGGAGGAGGAGGAGGAGGAGGACAATGGAGATGTGGATGAGAGCACATTCAGTGTCCTGGCCCCCATTGTTTTCAGATGAAGTGGCACAGTTCATGTTTTCTCCCTCATGTCACCGTGTTTCCTCCACAAGTACTCAGATACAAGTACTCAGATACAAGTACTCAGATACAAGTACTCGGATACAATTACTCGGATACAAGTACTCAGATACAAGTACTCGGATACAAGTACTCAGATACAAGTACTCAGATACAAGTACTTAGGTAAAAGTACAAGTACTCAGATACAAGTACTCGGATACAAGTACTCAGATACAAGTACTCAGATACAAGTACTCAGATACAAGTACTTAGGTAAAAGTACAAGTACTCAGATAGAAGTATTTAAAGTAGATATATAATTACTTAGGTAGAAGTACTCAGATATAGAAGTACTTTGACCCAATATGTACATTTGAATTCATTTCTTATTTTATAGTTATTTATCATTTTAGAGTTTATTTTTGATTGTATTAATCTGTGAATCTGTTCTGTTCTTCATTCTCACCCTGTTGCTGTTAAACCACTGAATTCCCCCACGGGGATTAATAAAGATTAATAAGGATTATCTTATCTTCAAGTAGAAGTACTCAGAAGTACTTAAAGTAGAAGTACTCAGATAGAAGTACTTCAAGTAGAAGTACTCGGATAGAAGTACTTCAAGTAGAAGTACCACAGTGTAGGACTCGATGGCGTTGCACAGTTCCAAAGTACACACAGTTACCGTGATCACAGGGCAGGAGGAGGATTATGGAAAGCCTGTTCAAAGTCACAGTTTTATATAAATCATAAGATCAATAAGTATTAGCATCAAAATATACTTAAAGTACCAAAAGTAAAATAACTCGTTATGCACTTTGGAACATTTAAGAATAGTATTTATGATAAAGTAAATACTCAAGTAAAAGTACCTCAAAATAGCACTTAAGTACAGTACTTGTTATGGTACTTTTACTTCTACTCCACTACATTTTGAAAGAAAATATTGTACTTTATACTCACTCCATTTCACATCGGTTTGATACTCAGATTTCTGGAGTCATTTTACAGTTTTTGAGGAACAGAAATGTTGTTCTCTGGCATCACTTTAACATTTTAACACTCTTAGGCCAGAGTGGCGGCCCGTCCACACAGCAGCTTTGAAAAGATCTTGAAAATCTTGGAGCTGGGCGTGTCTGAAAGCTTGGGGATTTTTTGCGAGCAACGCGACCAACAACCAATCACGTGAATCTCCCGCCCCCGACATACAAAGCAATAGCAATGTTAAAACGAAGTAAACTGGATATAAACTCTCCAAACAGGCGAAAACCAGTTTCACCCACTGTCTCTGCCACCTCCCTCCATGCCTGGCTCCTCCGGTTTGTATCCCGGTAAGTTATTAGCGACTGGTCATAAAGAACCGGGTGATTTGCTGCAACAATATTTAATTTCTCCTCCATTTTCAGGAATATAGGAAATGAACTGCGGTCTGGCTCTCCCAGCTTGCACGCGGTTTGATTGGCTAGCGCTTGTACTGTCAGATTTCCATAAACAGGATTTGATTGGCTGATGCTTCCAGCTCAGCTTCAAAAGTTGAACATTGCTCAACTTTTGAATCCTGGAAATCCTGGAAATCTTCGCTTTGCTTCCCCACAATGCAGTTTGGCGAAAAGCGAGGCAAAGTGACGTCACCCCATTCAAAGTGAATGGGCAGAGAAGCGTTGGAAGATTTTTTTAACGCTGCTGTGCGGACGGGCCGTCAGAGGTCTCCATGACGTCTAAAAACACACATCACCAGCACTGCCACGAGCCATCCAGAAGGCCTGCTAATAATCAAGCACTGCTTCAGAGCGTCTGTGTGGCGCTGCTGCAACAAAGCTGTTTCTAAAACGCTGAGCTCTTTATTTTGGGACGAAGCTTAAATTCAGCGTGCAGGATGTGTTCTGTAAATATATATATAAGTGGAGTGTAGAGGATTGTGCATCAGGAAGTACTGCCGCCTCCCTTCCTCCTCATCACCGCTGCACAGATGTTCGTCCTGCCATGCGTGGCACTGAATTATCTGATTAATTAATTACATCTTTTTTGATTAGGGTGAAATTCAGAATTAGATCCGTGCTCGCTAAATCGGAGTCATATCCGCGGGTGGGTTTTGTGTTTGTGTCGACTCGTTAGCTCGCAGTGAACGTTGTGTTTTCATCATGAGAGAGACGGTTAGAGGGACATGTGTATACAGAGAGGTGTCCTGGTAGTTTTGTGGGAGAAGCAGCGAGGCACCTGTTGGGTTCACGTGTGACACACCACTTGTTTGAGTTAACGCTTCACTGCTTAACGAAGTGAACGGATGTAAATGGAAAACGAGCGCCGTTACTTCTGTTATATAACACGCCATAAAGCGTCTGCATCAGAACACACATCTCCTTTCTGTTGGATATCGTGACAGGAAAAGCCATATTTCAAATATTTCAAATCACAAAGAACGAGACTCAACGCGACGTCTGTAAAATGCTCGTTTTCTTGCATCCAGACACACATTTTAGATTCTCAGTGAAATGAATAAATCCTCACACTTTAAAACTGAAAACACCGTGAGTATTGTCTTAAGAAATCAATGATCAAAATCAATAAGGATTACATTTTCTAGCAAACTCTACAAATCAATAAGAGACTAATTGTTTCAGCGTTGGGTTTATTGAACATGTTTCATCTGTTCTTTACGATAAGTGAGCAGCTCCGTGAGATGGATTCATTATTATAGTTTTAATCGCTGAAACTCAGACTTACATTTTTAAAGAGGCCCTACTCTGCTCTCCGGTAGTGTGTTCTGTTGCTTTTAGTGCATGTCAACGGTCTGCAGAGGCTAACATCCCTGTGTCACACTGATACGCCTCCATTGGACTCCTTTGTTTACTTCCGGAACATAATGACATCACTATGGAACACTCGCGCTCCTATTGGCTAGCGCTCCAACCCATTGTACGTGACAGGGTAAAGGGGGCGGGACATCTCTAAGCTGGTTGACCAATCACAACAGAGCCGGCCAGCTAACCAATCAGAATGAATAATGTAGTAATGAAATGTCTTAACTTCTTAAAATGACTTGTTTAAACGAAGAGATCACTTTTTTTGATCCCTATTATAAAATTCTTGGAGGTTACGACTCCTAAATAAAACAGAAAAACACAGCTAACATTTTCAGACATAAAGGGAATTTAAAGGGCTTTTAAAACAGCTTTCACACAAACAAAAAAAGAAATGGAAAACATGATTATTTATAAGAGAAAGAGAAGATAATAATACAAATACTAATGTTACCAAAAAAGATCAAGACCACTTGTAGATTCATCACAACAACAGAGATGAACCTGTTAAGCCCCGCCCC
>NC_136902.1:2100583-2104723 GCF_949606895.1 Notothenia rossii
TCGTTCTTCTTATATAACGTCACTTTAGGCTCGTTGGGCGAGGTGAAGGGAAGCTAAGAGTCCATTAAAGCAAAGCCATCTATAATTTACCTCTCTCTTGCTTACTGGGTCACTTCAATGAGGCTTTTTTACATTTTAAATGCAGCAGCAGCAGCAGCGGGACACTGTTGTGCTCTTTGGGAAGACAAGAGGTGATTAAAGTGTTTGAAATAGACACAGATTACATGCAACAAGTATTTATTTTGGGAGGTAATTCGTGTTTAAAGGGCAGTTTGTGGCAGGCGTCGTGCATGTACTTGTCACTAAGATGCTTTTTTACACATGGCTCAGTGAAGAAGGTCATGAAAGCGATATCTAACATTTCCCTGAGGATCCGCAGTCCAACATGGAGTCTGAACGGACCTTCCTCTCTAATGCTGTTTGGCAGATAGTTCAGTGTATCACTCATGCCCTATTTGGCTTGTGTCTGCCTGTTGTCCTGCGCACATCTCTGAGCATTTGTTGTCCATGGGCAACTGTTCAGTAAATAGGGCAATTAAGTGTGAAAGCAGAAAGCAGCTAGCATGTTCCTATCTCTTTGGTGGGTGGGGGGAGATAATTTATGCTAATAACATCTCTACCGCTCAAGCTGCCCAAAAATGATAGCAGACCCTTTTGGCTTCACAAGAATCTTTTCATCCTCTTGGAGCAGGAAAAAAAAAAAGTGGTTTCTCAACACCTTGCAAATAAGACAGCTGTGTGGCAGTGAATACCCCCCCCCCCCCCCCCTCTCTCTCTCTCTCTTTCTGCCTTTCATCTCCAGATGATAATCTCCTCTCCTTCACTGTCTTGTATGCTGCTTGTTTGTTCTTCATTTAGCCTGTGGAATACTTGAAACCTACTTTCCCCTCACACCCTGCACACTATCTATCATCATTCCTGCTTCAAGGGCTGCCACAGGAAGCCTGGATGTATTACTGTAAATAGTATCCCATGCACGAGTGATGCTTCCTAATAACACTTAAGGAGAAACCGGAGCTCATGTGGCATAAATTCCTCCATCATACTGCAGGGCACGGAGGCTCTGTGTGGAGCAGAGGCCATCGTGGCAGTTCAATAAATAACCCCAGTGAAAGTAGGAGCAATAAAGCACATGAGATCTCTACCAGCTCCCCTCGATCCGCCCGGAGACGAGCTCTGCTGTCAGGCGGAGAACAAATGTGTCGGCTTCCAAGGCCCGGACTGTTCCTTTAGTGCAGGGAGAAAGCAGCTCAGAATCAGAGCTACGGTTACACAGCGTCTCAGAGGAGGACTCTGACATTGGGCTTGTTTGCTGTCTTTCCAAGAGATAGAAGCCAGCGTTGATATCGTGTTTTTAACAGCATGTATGTTTGTAGTGTTTCCTAATTGCAAGATTCTCTAACAAGCCTTACAGACAAACGATGAGTTGTGTTATTTAGTATTCAGCGTGTTTGAAATGTTGCTTGTGACAGGTTAGCTCCAAGTGTTGTATTTAAAGACATTCACACATGCCATTGGGCCCAATAATACTTTATAGCCCAACATTAGCCACCTTTAGCTTAGCGGTGGTGAGGTGAAGTCATGTGACCGTGCTGTAGTTCCTTTATAGCCCAACATTAGCCTCCTTTAGCTTAGCGGTGGTGAGGTGAAGTCATGTGACCGTGCTGTAGTTCCTTTATAGCCCAACATTAGCCTCCTTCAGCTTAGCGGTGGTGAGGTGAAGTCATGTGACCGTGCTGTAGTTCCTTTATAGCCCAACATTAGCCTCCTTCAGCTTAGCGGTGGTGACGTGAAGTCATGTGACCGTGCTGTAGTTCCTTTATAGCCCAACATTAGCCTCCTTCAGCTTAGCGGTGGTGACGTGAAGTCATGTGACCGTGCTGTAGTTCCTTTATAGCCCAACATTAGCCTCCTTTAGCTTAGCGGTGGTGACGTGAAGTCATGTGACCGTGCTGTAGTTCCTTTATAGCCCAACATTAGCCTCCTTTAGCTTAGCGGTGGTGACGTGAAGTCATGTGACCGTGCTGTAGTTCCTTTATAGCCCAACATTAGCCTCCTTTAGCTTAGCGGTGGTGACGTGAAGTCATGTGACCGTGCTGTCGTTCCTTTATAGCCCAACATTAGCCTCCTTTAGCTTAGCGGTGGTGACATGAAGTCATGTGACCGTGCTGTAGTTCCTTTATAGCCCAACATTAGCCTCCTTTAGCTTAGCGGTGGTGACGTGAAGTCATGTGACCGTGCTGTCGTTCCTTTATAGCCCAACATTAGCCTCCTTTAGCTTAGCGGTGGTGACGTGAAGTCATGTGACCGTGCTGTAGTTCCTTTATAGCCCAACATTAGCCTCCTTTAGCTTAGCGGTGGTGACGTGAAGTCATGTGACCGTGCTGTAGTTCCTTTATAGCCCAACATTAGCCTCCTTTAGCTTAGCGGTGGTGACGTGAAGTCATGTGACCGTGCTGTCGTTCCTTTATAGCCCAACATTAGCCTCCTTTAGCTTAGCGGTGGTGACATGAAGTCATGTGACCGTGCTGTAGTTCCTTTATAGCCCAACATTAGCCTCCTTTAGCTTAGCGGTGGTGACGTGAAGTCATGTGACCGTGCTGTAGTTCCTTTATAGCCCAACATTAGCCTCCTTTAGCTTAGCGGTGGTGACGTGAAGTCATGTGACCGTGCTGTAGTTCCTTTATAGCCCAACATTAGCCTCCTTTAGCTTAGCGGTGGTGACGTGAAGTCATGTGACCGTGCTGTAGTTCCTTTATAGCCCAACATTAGCCTCCTTTAGCTTAGCGGTGGTGACGTGAAGTCATGTGACCGTGCTGTAGTTCCTTTATAGCCCAACATTAGCCTCCTTTAGCTTAGCGGTGGTGACGTGAAGTCATGTGACCGTGCTGTAGTTCCTTTATAGCCAAACATTATTTGCTTTTAGGATGCTCTTTGAGCTAAGCTAGCTAGCTGCTGGTGGTAGATGTATAATAGGTGCACAGACAGGTAAGTGGTATCTATTTCTGTATCTAACTCTTGTCAAGAAAGCATAATTTACTTTTCCTTTATTTGATATACATGTGCTTCTCCTAAAAGCTCTATCTTCCTCTAAAGGAATCTGTAGTAATCCTCTTCACAGAAGCAGCTCAGCACGTTCCTAATAACACACTTTCATTTTCTAAAGCTGTAATTAAACCTTAACGTTAATAGTCACCATCGCACCTTGCTCTGATTTATTGAGAAATAATTGTTCAGATAATCTTAGTTTAAATTAATTGGGTTAATTAATCACCACTGTGTCCTCGCCCTCCCCCTCCCACATAAAGGCATTGTAAGTCTTTTCACATTATGTTCCATCAGGAAGGTCAGAGCAGTGGGTAATAGACTGTCATTTCCAATTTGTAGGCCTACTTCCACGCAAAGGAAGAGCAAAGGCATTAGTGCGATGGTATCAGGGCGGTTACAATTACACAACAATTGGGCAGATTTGCATTCAGCGTGGAATACCTGCTGCAAAGAAACGATTCTCTTTCTGAGGATTCTCTACACCTGTCGGTACAAACAAACCACCGGAGGATTCGGAGGTTGTTGTATTAACAAAATCTGCAACCAGACAGATTTTTTAGAAACACTGAGACGTTCTGTGTTTCTTCTCATGTCAGCACAGAGAGAGGTGGGATCAATTTCCCGCGGATTAGTTCGCCTCGGGGGAAAATGATTGCTTTTTCTAATACTTAGTAACAATTTTTCAATTTCCTGTGGTCTTTGTTACTCTCTTCTTTTTTGTTGCAAATGAGCAAAACAGAGGCGAGCGGCGGCGCTGAACTTCACCTTGGGACCAAAGAGGCATTTGCATATATATTGAGAGCGTACGTTTTTGGTTTATAATAGTCACCATTGCGGGTGGGGGAGGGGGACTGGCAGGCTTTCTGTCACCTGTTATGAGGCCTCTCGTCCATGGCCATCCCTGGGAGACGCAAGCAGGCGATAATTACACTAAACTGGTGTTGCTCTGTTTCCCCACACTTTGTTTTACGCTGCGTTGCTTTCACACTGAGCCGGAGGTCTGACCTGGGCAGCTTTAGCCAACATCGCTCATTTCCAGCTGTTTTCCCCGGCCAGATGACAATAGACACCTTTTTGAAATCTCAACACATC
>NC_136902.1:2104923-2112423 GCF_949606895.1 Notothenia rossii
GTGTTAGGTCTAACTCTTACGGCCCGTCCACACAGCGGCGTGCGTTGAAGCTTGCCGGCGGGGGGGGGGGGGGGGCTGAAACTCGACCAACAACCAATCACATGAATCTCCCGCCCCTGACACACAAGCAGCGATTTGATTGGCTAGAGCTTGTACTGGCAGATGATTCGATTGGCTGACGCTTCCACCGAAGCTTCAAAAGTTGAATATTGCTCAACTTTTGCAGCGAGCAACGCTTTTGAAGCTACACTTCGCTCCCACAATGCAGTTTGGCGAAACCTGACGTAACCCCATTCAAAGTGAATGGGCAGAAGCGCTGAAGCTTCAACGCACGCCGCTGTGTGGACGGGCCGTTAGTGTGTGTTCTGTTCCGCTCACCGGTCCGTCACAGCGGGTGGAGCTTCACACACGTTGCTTACCGCTATTTTACTGTCTTTCTCTGACACCTTAAAAAAACTGCCAGACCGGTGAAGCCATTTTGGAGAGCTTGTTTTGCCGCGCACAGAGAACAGTGTCATGTATTTTACTTCATCTGATGGGCTCTCCTGATCGGCCTTTATAGAGAGCACCGATCGATCGGCAGAGAGTGAATATCGTCCGATCGATCGGAGCATCCCTAGCGATTACACGTTTCTTGGTGGGACTGGGTTGGTTCATATCACAAGATCACGCATTACTCTTCAGGACTTCATCAGGAAATACAAGCCTTATTTTTGTATCACATAAACATCAGCAGGAACAACATATATAAATATAAATTACAATACCTGTAATACAATTTAAATAAAATAAGATTATTAGAAAAAATATATATATATAATTCTAGTTATTTAAATATTAATAAATACAATAAAAATATACAATGATAATACAAATTAAACAACAGAAACACAGCGTCACTTTTAACATCAACAAATAGACCTTAATAAGTATAATATTAGTTAAGTATATAAAAAATAATACAAAAATAATAATGATAATGATTTAAAAATAATAATAAATACATATATAATAATAATTAAACACAAATGCCACACTAAATAATCACCACAGTAAACTCCAGACTTCACAGTCTCCACTCAGAGACCTCTAGTGGCACAGCGTTACAGATCGATGTTCACATGATGATTTATTCAGCATGGTGTCCCTCTCTGAGTGGACTCTCCTCACAGGAAGGAGCTGCCATTCACACAGCAGCAGCTCCTGTTCAAGTCACATGAAGCACTTGATGCAGTCTCTCTGTGATGTGTGAGGGACTCGATCAGAGGAGCTCTTGATGCAGTCTCTCTGTGATGTGTGAGGGACTCGATCAGAGGAGCTCTTGATGCAGTCTCTCTGTGATGTGTGAGGGACTCGATCAGAGGAGCACTTGATGCAGTCTCTCTGTGATGTGTGAGGGACTCGATCAGAGGAGCTCTTGATGCAGTCTCTCTGTGATGTGTGAGGGACTCGATCAGAGGAGCTATTGATGCAGTCTCTCTGTGATGTGTGAGGGACTCGATCAGAGGAACACTTGATGCAGTCTCTCTGTGATGTAAGAGGGACTCGATCAGAGGAGCTCTTGATGCAGTCTCTCTGTGATGTGTGAGGGACTCGATCAGAGGAGCACTTGATGCAGT
The DNA here is from genome assembly GCF_949606895.1 of Notothenia rossii. Taxonomy (NCBI): domain Eukaryota; kingdom Metazoa; phylum Chordata; class Actinopteri; order Perciformes; family Nototheniidae; genus Notothenia; species Notothenia rossii. The sequence goes on from NC_136902.1 coordinate 2,106,543, forward strand.
CTCTCTGTGATGTGTGAGGGACTCGATCAGAGGAGCACTTGATGCAGTCTCTCTGTGATGTGTGAGGGACTCGATCAGAGGAGCACTTGATGCAGTCTCTCTGTGATGTAAGAGGGACTCGATCAGAGGAGCTCTTGATGCAGTCTCTCTGTGATGTGTGAGGGACTCGATCAGAGGAGCACTTGATGCAGTCTCTCTGTGATGTGTGAGGGACTCGATCAGAGGAGCTCTTGATGCAGTCTCTCTGTGATGTAAGAGGGACTCGATCAGAGGAGCTCTTGATGCAGTCTCTCTGTGATGTGTGAGGGACTCGATCAGAGGAGCACTTGATGCAGTCTCTCTGTGATGTGTGAGGGACTCGATCAGAGGAGCACTTGATGCAGTCTCTCCTCGATGTAAGAGGGACTCGATCAGAGGAGCACTTGATGCAGTCTCTCCTCGATGTGTGAGGGACTCGATCAGAGGAGCACTTGATGCAGTCTCTCTGTGATGTGTGAGGGACTCGATCAGAGGAGCACTTGATGCAGTCTCTCTGTGATGTGTGAGGGACTCGATCAGAGGAGCTCTTGATGCAGTCTCTCTGTGATGTGTGAGGGACTCGATCAGAGGAGCTCTTGATGCAGTCTCTCTGTGATGTGTGAGGGACTCGATCAGAGGAGCACTTGATGCAGTCTCTCTGTGATGTGTGAGGGACTCGATCAGAGGAGCTCTTGATGCAGTCTCTCCTCGATGTGTGAGGGACTCGATCAGAGGAGCTCTTGATGCAGTCTCTCTGTGATGTGTGAGGGACTCGATCAGAGGAGCACTTGATGCAGTCTCTCCTCGATGTGTGAGGGACTCGATCAGAGGAGCTCTTGATGCATTCTCTCTGTGATGTGTGAGGGACTCGATCAGAGGAGCACTTGATGCAGTCTCTCTGTGATGTGTGAGGGACTCGATCAGAGGAGCACTTGATGCAGTCTCTCCTCGATGTGTGAGGGACTCGATCAGAGGAGCTCTTGATGCAGTCTCTCTGTGATGTGTGAGGGACTCGATCAGAGGAGCACTTGATGCAGTCTCTCTGTGATGTGTGAGGGACTCGATCAGAGGAGCTCTTGATGCAGTCTCTCTGTGATGTGTGAGGGACTCGATCAGAGGAGCACTTGATGCAGTCTCTCTGTGATGTGTGAGGGACTCGATCAGAGGAGCACTTGATGCAGTCTCTCTGTGATGTGTGAGGGACTCGATCAGAGGAGCTCTTGATGCAGTCTCTCTGTGATGTGTGAGGGACTCGATCAGAGGAGCACTTGATGCAGTCTCTCCTCGATGTAAGAGGGACTCGATCAGAGGAGCTCTTGATGCAGTCTCTCTGTGATGTGTGAGGGACTCGATCAGAGGAGCACTTGATGCAGTCTCTCCTCGATGTAAGAGGGACTCGATCAGAGGAGCTCTTGATGCAGTCTCTCTGTGATGTGTGAGGGACTCGATCAGAGGAGCACTTGATGCAGTCTCTCCTCGATGTAAGAGGGACTCGATCAGAGGAGCACTTGATGCAGTCTCTCCTCGATGTGTGAGGGACTCGATCAGAGGAGCTCTTGATGCAGTCTCTCTGTGATGTGTGAGGGACTCGATCAGAGGAGCACTTGATGCAGTCTCTCTGTGATGTGTGAGGGACTCGATCAGAGGAGCACCTGATGCAGTCTCTCTGTGATGTAAGAGGGACTCGATCAGAGGAGCACTTGATGCAGTCTCTCTGTGATGTGTGAGGGACTCGATCAGAGGAGCACTTGATGCAGTCTCTCTGTGATGTGTGAGGGACTCGATCAGAGGAGCACTTGATGCAGTCTCTCTGTGATGTGTGAGGGACTCGATCAGAGGAGCACTTGATGCAGTCTCTCTGTGATGTGTGAGGGACTCGATCAGAGGAGCTCTTGATGCAGTCTCTCTGTGATGTGTGAGGGACTCGATCAGAGGAGCTCTTGATGCAGTCTCTCTGTGATGTAAGAGGGACTCGATCAGAGGAGCTCTTGATGCAGTCTCTCTGTGATGTGTGAGGGACTCGATCAGAGGAGCTCTTGATGCAGTCTCTCTGTGATGTGTGAGGGACTCGATCAGAGGAGCACTTGATGCAGTCTCTCTGTGATGTGTGAGGGACTCGATCAGAGGAGCACTTGATGCAGTCTCTCTGTGATGTGTGAGGGACTCGATCAGAGGAGCACTTGATGCAGTCTCTCTGTGATGTGTGAGGGACTCGATCAGAGGAGCACTTGATGCAGTCTCTCCTCGATGTAAGAGGGACTCGATCAGAGGAGCACTTGATGCAGTCTCTCCTCGATGTGTGAGGGACTCGATCAGAGGAGCTCTTGATGCAGTCTCTCTGTGATGTGTGAGGGACTCGATCAGAGGAGCTCTTGATGCAGTCTCTCTGTGATGTGTGAGGGACTCGATCAGAGGAGCTCTTGATGCAGTCTCTCCTCGATGTGTGAGGGACTCGATCAGAGGAGCACTTGATGCAGTCTCTCCTCGATGTAAGAGGGACTCGATCAGAGGAGCTCTTGATGCAGTCTCTCCTCGATGTGTGAGGGACTCGATCAGAGGAGCACTTGATGCAGTCTCTCCTCGATGTGTGAGGGACTCGATCAGAGGAGCTCTTGATGCATTCTCTCTGTGATGTGTGAGGGACTCGATCAGAGGAGCTCTTGATGCAGTCTCTCTGTGATGTGTGAGGGACTCGATCAGAGGAGCGTTTGATGCAGTCTCTCTGTGATGTGTGAGGGACTCGATCAGAGGAGCTCTTGATGCAGTCTCTCTGTGATGTGTGAGGGACTCGATCAGAGGAGCACTTGATGCAGTCTCTCTGTGATGTGTGAGGGACTCGATCAGAGGAGCACTTGATGCAGTCTCTCCTCGATGTAAGAGGGACTCGATCAGAGGAGCACTTGATGCAGTCTCTCTGTGATGTGTGAGGGACTCGATCAGAGGAGCTCTTGATGCAGTCTCTCTGTGATGTGCGAGGGACTCGATCAGAGGAGCACTTGATGCAGTCTCTCCTCGATGTAAGAGGGACTCGATCAGAGGAGCTCTTGATGCAGTCTCTCTGTGATGTAAGAGGGACTCGATCAGAGGAGCTCTTGATGCAGTCTCTCTGTGATGTGTGAGGGACTCGATCAGAGGAGCTCTTGATGCAGTCTCTCTGTGATGTGTGAGGGACTCGATCAGAGGAGCTCTTGATGCAGTCTCTCTGTGATGTGTGAGGGACTCGATCAGAGGAGCACTTGATGCAGTCTCTCTGTGATGTGTGAGGGACTCGATCAGAGGAGCTCTTGATGCAGTCTCTCTGTGATGTGTGAGGGACTCGATCAGAGGAGCACTTGATGCAGTCTCTCTGTGATGTGTGAGGGACTCGATCAGAGGAGCACTTGATGCAGTCTCTCTGTGATGTGTGAGGGACTCGATCAGAGGAGCTCTTGATGCAGTCTCTCTGTGATGTGTGAGGGACTCGATCAGAGGAGCACTTGATGCAGTCTCTCTGTGATGTGTGAGGGACTCGATCAGAGGAGCACTTGATGCAGTCTCTCTGTGATGTGTGAGGGACTCGATCAGAGGAGCTCTTGATGCAGTCTCTCTGTGATGTGTGAGGGACTCGATCAGAGGAGCTCTTGATGCAGTCTCTCTGTGATGTGTGAGGGACTCGATCAGAGGAGCACTTGATGCAGTCTCTCTGTGATGTGTGAGGGACTCGATCAGAGCAGGGTGTCCTGACGCTGTGTGCTCACTATCAGGGCCGGCCCTGACCAATTTGCTGCCCTAGGCAAGATTTTAGCTGACCCCCCCCCCCCCTCACAGGAAGGAGGGCAGACGCTGTTATTCACACTGCAGCAGCTTCTGTTCAAATTGCATTCGTTTTAGGGTATTCGGTTAGTGTTAGTGTTTTTTAGCTTTTAATGTTTCTGTATAATTCATGGACTCTACATTTCTAGATGTGTTCATGTGTCTCTTCTCGTAATGCTGAAAGCTAATCACAGATATTTCCCAGGATGTGAAATCAAATGAGAGAAAAGCAGCAAAACATTTGAGACGGAGCAAACGGCCTTTTCTGTGTCCTTTAACATCAACAAATAGATCTTACAGTAAGTGTGACATTAGTTAAATATATACAAAATAATAAGGAAATAATAATAATTTATATTAAAAAATTATAATAAATACAAATATAATAAATTTAAATTAAATATAAGAATACATTAAAATGTATGTATATATGTATACACACAGACAGACAGACAGACAGACAGACAGACAGACAGACAGACAGACAGACAGACAGACAGACAGACAGACAGACAGACAGACACACACACACACACACACACAGACAGACAGACAGACAGACAGACAGACAGACAGACAGACAGACAGACAGACAGACAGACAGACAGACAGACAGACAGACAGACAGACAGACAGACAGACAGACAGACAGACAGACAGACAGACAGACAGACACACACACACACACACACACACACACACACACACACACACACACACTCTCCTAACATAAATAAATGCAAATAGAAAAATTGAGGATTCCTCTGAAGATGTGACTCCGGGTCCGGATGCTTCTCTGATGCTTCTCTGAGGAACTAGTTCACGTGTGACTGTATGAAGAATAGCTGGAGGCCATTTCACCGCTGAATATGAAAATCAGACCAATTACTGCGGCCAGATGGAGAGAAGACACCGCTCTGAACGTACAGGAGGACATGACGGCTCATCATGAAGAACACAAATATCCATTTCATTCTGGATCAGCTGACTGTTTCTCCCTCTGTTACCTCGCATCATATCAACATGTTTCTGTGGATCAGGTGCAGCTTATAGTGCTGTGTCAACACGGCACACAAGAACACCAATCAAATAATACAAATAATTAAAAGAGGATGTTGCTAAAGAACTGTTAAACAAAAAATACAAATAAAAACCTGTAAAATAAATCAGTATGAAAATAAATAAATAAATAAAAGGGAGATTTTGCAAATAAAATGCCAATCTATAAACAAGTGTCTTCAGCGGTCGTTTTTAAATATCCACCAGCTCTGATTGTCGGCTAATTGTTAACAACGCTTGTCAATTTTAATACATTTTAATTCAAACTGAGCAGCATTGAGAGACTGAGATGTTTGAATCCCCCCCCGTCCCTCAGGAGCTTTTCCTGGCTCCCAAACGAGCCTCAGATGCAGGCAGTGTTTCTGGCACTCACACACACACACACACACACACACACACACACACACACACACACACACACACACACACACACACACACACACACACACACACACACACACACACACACACACACACACACACACACACACACACACACACACACACACACACACACTCGGTGAACATATGGCCAATCTCCCATCATCGTCTGCTGCGCTATTTACGGCTCAGTAGCCTGTCATTTGTTTGCCTCTCAGAAACCAGTATGACACCTGTTTGAATTCTCTATAAAAGGGTGTGTGTGTGTGTGTGTGTGTGTGTGTGTGTGTGTGTGTGTGTGTGTGTGTGTGTGTGTGTGTGTGTGTGTGTGTGTGTGTGTGTGTGTGTGTGTGTGTGTGTGTGTGTGTGTGTGTGTGTGTGTGTGTGTGTGTGTGTGTGTGTGTGTGTGTGTGTGTGTGTGAGACACTGAGCATGATCTCTAAAAGTCACAGAATCAAAGAGATATCGAAGCGTCCGTGAGCATCCGGACATTAATTAAAGCTTCTCCTCCAGTTCTTCCTCCTCACACATCTCATTTTTGGCACCAGTGTGTGTGTGCTCCATTATCTCCCAGCATGCATTGTGCACAAGGTGGTGCGATCCCTCCTATATGCACGGTGTATAATTATGA
>NC_136902.1:2117423-2174711 GCF_949606895.1 Notothenia rossii
TGTGTGTGTGTGTGTGTGTGTGTGTGTGTGTGTGTGTGTGTGTGTGTGTGTGTGTGTGTGTGTGTGTGTGTGTGTGTGTGTGTGTGTGTGTGTGTGTGTGTGTGTGTGTGTGTGTGTGTGTCCTTCCACAGCTGGCAGCGAGCCAGAGAGGCATGCAGAGGTTAACTTAGCATATGACTCTCAGTGAATCTCCGTAATGAAGTAAATCACGTTAAAGTGAGAGCTTCAAAAACGACACATTACTGTTTTTCCTCTGCGCCGATTCTACTTACAGCGCGGGCCCCGGAGAGAGATCAATAACCCCGACCAGATCATGAAATAAATCATTAAAGCTTAAGAACTCACTCTGGATACTAACTAACTACCGCGCAGTCCTTTGATAGCAATTAAAAGCAAATACTGAATGCTAATGGAACACAGATTAAAATGGAGCGACACAAACAGCCTCTAACTGATCACTCATTGGTCGGTTCCTCGTGACCACAACAACCTGAATACAGTTACGTTTCACACACTCATCGCAGACAATCAATATTTACAAGGTCAACGGTATCAGAAATCATGCTCCAGAGATCTGAGGAGATACGTTTCAGCGTCTAACCTCCAGAGGAAGGACGAGCTGGAGCTGTGACCTCTTGCCTTCTGGAGATCTGTCCGCTTGTTAGCATTTCAGAATCTACTCTTTTTTCATTTGACTCTTTTTTCATTTGACTCTTTTTTCATTTGACTCTTTTTTCATTTGACTTTTTCCTCATCATTTAGATTTTTCTTCAGATTTTTTACATTTATTTGACTTTTTTCTCAGAAATGTTACCTTCTTTTTTATTTTGCTATCTAAATACTGTACAGAAATGATTGCTAGGGGAACTTTTTGTTCCTTCTCCCTATTCATCTTGGACCCTCTCTGAGTTATCCTGCACTATAATATATATAACAAATATTTTTTTAACTTTTGAGATTTCTGACTTTTTCTCAGAATTCAGACTTTCTTTCAGAGTTTGATTTTGAAAAGAAACATTCTCAGTTTGTTCCTGAAAATCTAAAAGTTCTAATAATAGAGTAAAAAACTCAAACTCGGAAAAAACGTATCTTTTGAAAGGTCGATCTCCGACCTTCTGATTCTCTAGGATCTGATCTGTGACTTCGTGCAGAGAAATATCACCAAATCCAGCTTAACATGATTAACATCAATTTACAGAACAGGTTGTTTTACGTAAGGGACAATGTGCAGCGAGGCGGTCCTTATGGGTCCCCATAAGGACCGCCTCGCCTCACACGGCCACATTCTAACAAAGTAACGACATGACTCCCAATATTAATTGAAATGCTTTTATAGATTTAGAAAATGTTTTTATTGATTAAAAAGTAGTACGCTATTATTGATTTAAAAGGACATGCATCCGCTAAGAAAAATAGTCCGTTGTTACTGTTTGAACTAGCAACGGCAGGAACTGCTTCGATAGCTTTGAAAACATCGTTGCTTGCTTTAAAAGTAGCACAATTCATTATGTCAAACCTTGGGAAGTGTCTAGATATTACAATATATATATACAAACCGTAGTTAAATTGACCGGACTTCTTTCTGCCGATGTGAACGTCCTTAACAACGGTCATTAAGTCCTTGACAACGGTTTGTCTGTTCTGGATTAACAACATGTTCTGAATTGACCAATCTAACTAAACCATGTAATAATATAAGATATTACACATTAAGTAAAAACAGGCAGATATATGTTAAGTTTCCTTTATGCTGATGGTTTAACATTTAGGATCAATACTTACAAGGTCAGCGGTATCAAGTGTCATGTTCCCTGGAGATCTGAGGAGATACGGTTCAGCTTTTAACCTCCAGATAGAGGACGAGCTGAAGCTGTTTTTATTTCTGAGGACGTGTCCGTGTGTTCAGGGTTTCCTTGTTAGTTTGTTTGTTCTGATTTGGTGTTAAGCCCTTTGAATACTGTATGGAATGATCACTAGGGGAACCTCTTGTTTCTAAATCAGGATCTTCTCCAGCGTTATTCATCTTGGACGCTCTCTGACTAACACTGCACTGTAACATCATAACAAATGTATTTTGAACATTTGAGATTTCCAACAACCGATCTCAGACTTTTCTCAGAAAATTACTTTTTCCCAGAATTTAGATATTTATCTCAGATTTATGACTTTCTTTGAGAGTTGAGTAGTTGTTTATGTTAAGCTTGTCTTATTTTTCAAAATCAAGACTCTAAGACATTATTTAGCGTCATGTGATTAAAGACCAAGACTCTTAGTTGGGTTTCATTTCACTTTTTCTTGCAGGAGGTCAGAAATAAACGAGTTCCTGTTTGTCTGGAGCTGAAACAACCATCCCCAAATAATTGGAAATAAACGTCCTTGTTTTACGGGCTGAATGTGTTCCCTTCTCGTGTTTAACTGTATCTGCAGTGCAGGAAAACAACGCTCCGGGGAACAAAGTGTAAAAGGACACAACGTCTTTCTGTGATGATCACTTCCATCGCTCTCCGATTGAGTCTCACAAACACTCACAGGAGTATTTAACGCTGAAGGCAATCAGCAGCACATTGAGAAGCTTTTCTTAACGCTCTCAGAGAAGATGGGATGTTCATCAGCGGCAACATAAAGCCGAGTCAGCAGGAAATAACAATCTGTTGTTGCAGGAGCAGCAGATATCTGTCCTTTCTACCTCGTGCATATCTTTACATCTGTTTACAGATCTATAAACATCTAACCCCCCACGCTCTAATGTTGGGGCTAATTACACACCGAGCCTCGAGTCTGTTAGTCACCTCTTTAACTATCTGTTTCATGAAACAATGACAAAAAATGCCGGATTCTTTTTTACTGAAAATCTCAAAATTATAAGAATAAATTCAGATAATAAAATAAAAAAATGAGAAAAAAGTCAGAATTTTTGAGGAACAAAATAATTCCGATTTTTTTATGGAAAATCTCAAAATTCGGAGAGAAAAGACAGAATTGTAACTTTATTTTCTAAATTTAAATCCAAATGGGTTTTTTTGGTTCAGAAAAACTCTAATTATTTTCCGTAACAGTTTAAACTTCCCTCTGAATGTACATCTCCCCCCTTGCTCTTATTACATTACATGTAGTATTACCGATTACAGGGGACATTACAGTAACTAAGGGCCTTACTCAAGGGCACACTAGTGGTGGTGTTCCTGGCGGGATTTGAACTCAAAACCTTCCAATCTTCAGCCCGCCTCACTTTCCATTAGACCACCACTATCCCGTATGTTTGTGTTAATTACACAGTTTGTTTGTTCTTTAAATACGGGTTTCATGCCTACAGAGAGCGCCGTGTCAACCGGCACAAAACCACAAATCACAGCCATTTCTGAGAAAAAAAAACTAATTATGAGGAAAAAGAAATCAAATAAAAAAGAAATCTAAATTCTAAGAAAAATCTAAATTCTGAGAAAAATCTAAATTCTGAGAAAAATCTAAATTCTGAGAAAAATCTAAATTCTGAGGATACAAGTCAAATTAAAATGTAATTAAATTCTGAAAAAAAAATAAAGGTTCTGGTGGAAATGATCTCGCTTATTTACACAAAACCACAAATCACACATTTAAATTCTGAAGAAAAAAGTCAAATAAAAAAAAGGTTTTAATGATCTTTTGGAAATGATCACGATTATTTGCACAAAACCCCAAAATGACAGGCTTCGTGCTGCAGCAACAGATGGACGCCTGGAGGCAGCGCCTGAGAGACCGCAGTGAGGGAACAGCCCTCTCAGATCAGGTGTTTGTCCTCACAAAGGGAACCTGCTGCTCTTTTCAAGCCCCGCGACGCCTCGGGACAAACGGAGACTCAGAGGGACATCTGTGGCAGGAAATGATCCCAAAATCTGGATAATCACGCAGCTCCACCATTTGTTGCACTTAGCGTCACTGTTGCTTTCTGGGAGGAGGGGGTCCAATTAATCATTTAGATCACATGTATAGATTATGTCTGATTGCTTTTTACTCGTTGAAATAGTATTTTTAGTCCTACATGTGTTTAATAGAGACATATGTTTAGGATTTACTTTTCAGGAAGGGTAAAAGGTGGATTTGCAAATGGTTACTGGGGGTTTAATGGTTTAATGATGGGGATGTTTCGAATTTAAGGGTGGGACCAGTTGGATTTTCTCCCTACTATACAGTTTCTCTTGAGGGAATTAGTATTTCCTCCACGCTGTTTATTGGATAGCCAATTAACGCAAGGGCTGCTAATAAAGTTATTTCAATTAAGAATCAATCTGTTATTTCATTGGTTAAAAGTGGTGTAAAAAATGTCTCTCCCAGCTTCTAAAGGCCAAGGTACTGGCTGAGAACACTCACTTTAATATGAGAAAGAAAACTGAGAAAAAGAAGGACTTCTCGATGTTTGAAAGTCTGAAAACAGTGTATTCATTTTTACCTTTTTCTAACATCATTTATGAATCATAACGTGATGCATAAGGCCAGGGCCGGCCCTAGACTTTTGGGGGCCCTAAGCGAGCTTTGTCTTGGGGGACCCCTCGCTATAGCGCATTCTCACTTCACACAACACGGAACCAACCTTTGTCTTATGATGTTAGTATAAGCACACATATTGTATAAATAAACATGTAAACACCGTGGACCTAACCTCCTCTAGGGGGGTCCTAACCTCCTCTAGGGGGGTCCGGGGGCATGCTCCCCCGGGAAGATTTTTTTTTAAATATTGAAGTTAAAAGCATCAATCTGGTGCACTTTGACAGCAAAATTAAGAGATCTATGGAAACATCTCTCAACACCCAGATGAAACAAAACCGTAAACAGATTTTTCTTTATGGATATTTTAAAAATCACTCCCGTTTCAAACTGTATTCTTGTTTTGTCATATAGTATTTCGTAACTGTTTATCATTTATTCTCTCTGGCTGTCCATCGCATAATGTTCACATAAAAACTAGCTGTCAATAGGAATATCATTCAGAAGAATTATAATTTCATGCAAAAATCTGTCACAAAAAGAGGTTGCACATTTACATTCAGGTGTTGTTATGGCAACGTCAGTGGCCAAACAGCCACATTTACTGCTGCAAATACGTTCAAACATGCTGTCGATACGTAAAGCAGTGGCAACTATGCCACCATTTCAGCTGAATTTTTCTCAGAAATACTGTCACATAACATCCATATATTTCAGTGCTAGGTTGATGCTTAGCTAAACTAACTATGAAATACTTTAACTGACAGGACTCCGGATCAACTGTGTACTGTAAGGTAGCTTCTATCTAGCTTCATGTCGAACAGTAAGTCAACATTTCCCAGAGAGCTTTCTTTGAAATCACCAGGTAACGCTAAAAAACATTAGATTTAGATTATATGACAAAGTGTTTATTTAATATATCTGGCTAGCTATAGCTACTTGCTAACGGTTTAGCTTACCCCCGCGATTCAAAGTAACGTCAACCAGTAGCGTGGCGTGGGGAAAAAATTAGGGGAAGCCAATAATACGTCCTTTCTTTTGGGGTGGGGGGGGGGGGGGGTGTGGGGGTCAATGTAATAACGTAACCAGATGAGTGATTACAGCGCCCGGTATCATTTTACACACATTTGTATCATACAGATGCAGGACTTACACACGCCTGTTATCTGACCGACAGGTCCGCACGCACTCTCCAGCCGAAACTCTAATAAGCATTCATTCACAAACTAAATCAGGAGACCTTTAACGTTTTACGTCCGGTTCGCTCCTTTGTTCCTCGCTGTACACAGCTCCAGTTTGGGTATTGGCCTGTCATCAGATTGTATTTGTTGTTGCTGCTGCAGCGGAAATTTAGTACAATTATTTTTGATTAAATACTCCAAATCTCCACCCTCCATAATTGCACTTGCTTCAGTTGCTTGCTACTTTCTAATGGCGGTGAGAGTGGTGCAGTGAAGCTATCTATCTTCTATCGATTAGATTTATGATTCGAAAATTATAAAAGTAGGGTAGACATGTGGATATTATCCGACTGAACAAAACGTGCATTTACCTAACAGGTTCGTTTTCCACTGACCTTTTTTCGAGCTATTTTCCAAAACCCTATGGAGGAATCCCATTGCTTTTTTGTAGAGGGAAACCGAGCGCAGCTTACTTCCGCTTTTTGGGACGCGTCACTGCACCACTAAGTTGATGCGCCTCTGGCTTCCCTTGGCATGGCCCTGACCAATCACAGGTTGGCAGGGGCGTGATGTGAGCCTCATCTGATTGGTCAATCCCTCCATTTTTTTTCACCAAGGGAAGCCAATTTCGGCTGGCCTCCTCTCGTAACAGAGAGTGCAATCTACTGTTTCACCATAACATCTAGAGGGGCGCTGTTTCACTCTTTGTAAAATACTCAATGAGAATGGGGGAGAGACGGGCCGGCAGCAACACACAACAAAGAATTTCCGAAACTAAACGAAGTGTTTTTATTTATTTATTAAAATTATAACTACAATCCGAAAAAACAGGGGAAGCCTGGCTTCCCTTGGCCTCCGGGAGAAAACGCCACTGATGTCAACGTAGCTTTAATTTATGCTTTGCTTACATGTTTGCATAACTTGGAAGTTACTGACATGTACATACCTTGTTTACCTGGCTCAAGTGGTGGCTCTGGGGTTGTTGTGTGAACCACCACTTGAGAATTGTCATCTTTTTTAAAAACAAATGTTCTTATGTCCATCTTCAAAAACTCTGAGTCTGAGACTGACAGTTTATTTTAAACATTGTCACAGCTCACATGATACGTACCTGTCAGCCAATAAGACATGTTTATTTCCATTCAACTCGCTGGTTGGTCTGGTGCCTTGCCTCTGTTGCATTCACTGAACACGGGAAATTACATTAAATTTCATTTAGCTGAGGCTTTTATCCAAAGAGACTTACAATAAGTGCGTTCGACCAACAAGATACAACCTTGAAGAAAACAGAATCATATAAGTTCATCAGGTTTCATAGAGCCAAACATTTCAAGTGCTACTCAACTGGCTTTAGATAAGCCAGTCCTTTATTAGTATATAAGTGCTTTGTTAGTAATTCTATCTCTGGAAGTGGAGTCCAAAGAGATGAGTTTTCAGTCTGAAGAAGATGTGTAAGCTTTCTGCTGTCCTGATTTCAATGGGGAGCTCATTCCACCATTTTGGAGCCAGGATAGCAAACCCACGTGTTTCTGCTGATGGGAACTTGGGTCCCCCTCGCAGTGCGAATTACAATCCTGCTGTCATTTTTTTTTTTTTGTTGCTAGGGGGCCCTTAGTGGCTGCGGGGCCCTAAGCTTATGTCGCTTAATGGGTTGGGCCAGCTCTGCATAAGGCTGTGTATGAGCTCTTAAGAATCACCTCTTCAAGTCATTTAATCAGCTTCTGTTGGATGTGTTTAATATCCTGCACGAGTCCTGCAGAGCGCCGTCATTAAGAGCATTTAACACGTATGTCCGGAGTTCATTTAAAGCACCTCGGACATGTCTTATCATGCAAACATGGAGATGTCCTTCTTTTCTCAGTTTCTTATCATATTACTTATTTAAAAAATAGTACAACTCACAAAAACTCACCTCTTCCATGTTGTTATGGATTTGTTGTCAAAGCACTTCAGATATTCATTGCTATCGGGATGTTAAGAGCATTCCATGGAATATAACAAAAAGTGTTTCTGAAGTGAATTACCTACCCCGCCTTTAAGTCCCTTTAATGTAGCACTACCACTGCAGGCTTTATGTTGCCGCTGATGAACATCCCATCTTCTCTGAGAGCGTTAAGGAAAGCTTCTCAATGTGCTGCTGATTGCCTTCAGCGTTAAATACTCCTGTGAGTGTTTGTGAGACTCAATCGGAGAGCGATGGAAGTGATCATCACAGAAAGACCTTGTGTCCTTTTACACTTTGTTCCCCGGAGCGTTGTTTTCCTGCACTGCAGATACAGTTAAACACGAGAAGGGAACACATTCAGCCCGTAAAACAAGGACGTGTATTCCTAATTATAGGTGTTATCGTTCCAGACAAACCTCCTACGTGAGAAAGTCAAATGAAGCGACGCTCAGTCTTAGTTTCCCCTCCATCCACCTGCACCTGCATCGACTTAAAGGCAACTTACAGTATCCGCCTGTATTTAATTAAGATAACGCATACGGTCATGTAGTGAAACCTGCTCTGCATGTGAATCATTTCTCAAGCCTGTTTGCCCTTGGCATAGGCAGTATAGGCGAATGCTAAGGGTGAATCAATCAATGGGGGGCGCCGAAAAAAAGTTAGAAATAAAATATATATATTTTTTTTTATTTCAATTTCATAACAACACAATTTCCCGATTTTGGATCTACAAAGTACTTCTTATTATCTTATACTAACAGAACTACGCCTATATTGCGCACCCCCCCCCCCCCCCCCAAATCAAGTTGACCCGCCCCAGCCCCAGTAAAAACCAGAGGTTTATGTGAAATACTTCTTTTTTTGAAATAATGGTTGTCGTGTTCAATTATAGGTTTCAATTTTGTATTTGTGTTAATTTAAAATAAATCAAACTCCCAAAAAACGTATACAGCTTTTAGAGAGCTCTCTCCTGACAGACTGAGAGGCTTTGATAACCTCAGCTCAGTGAGGTAAAGGCACACCTTTATATGATCATTATAGTTATACAAAAATAAGATGGGTAGTATAAAATACTATATGACAGTAAAAAAAAGTTGTTATTAATAAACAAGAGTTTGAAAGGGGAGTGATTTGTAAAATATCCATAAAGAAAAAAATCTGTTTACATCTCTGTTTCATCAGGGTGTTGAGAGATGTATCCATAGATCTCCTAATGTTGCTCTCAAAGTGCACCAGATTGATGCTTTTTACTTCAATATTTAAAAATAAATCTTCCCGGGGGAGCATGCCCCCGGACCCTAGAGGAGGTGAGGACCCCCCTAGAGGAGGTTAGGTGTACTTCCTCTAATGGCACATTTCCACTGCAGCGGGGTAGCCCCGTTTAAGCGTCCCTAAGCGTCCTCGCTCAGGCCTCGGGCTGCCTCGCTGGCCTTCTGAGGCCGTGGCGCATTTCCATTACAGTTTAGGACCTGGGGTAGCAACGCAGTGTAGGCGGGGCGATCGGCTTTTTGGGCGGAGCGACGCTGGGTAAAACTGCAGTGGCGTCATCTTCAATGCGACACAACTCACAAAACGCTAGGGATGATCTCGCGCACGATCTTGTGACGATTCTCTCTGACCAATCAGCAGTCCAGAGTGTTGACGTCACTAGTTCAGCCCTGGCCCTGGCCTGATAGAACCACGATATTATGGGGCCGGAAAAAGAGGGAAAAAGTACCCGCTAGCCGGTGCTACGCTATATGGGAAGGCCACCAAAATCTGGCCTGGCCGCTTGAGGACGATTAAGGACGCTTAAACGGGGCTACCCGCCGCAGAGGAAATACGCCATAAGAAGAAAGGGCAGTGAAAGAAGAGCTCTGGGGCTTCAGGCTCGATCGCCGGTCAAATGACAGCGTTGGTTTCCCCCAAAAGTGGACGAGGCCGTAAAGTGGCGTAGATGTTACTCTAATCTACGGACATCGATCGCCTGCTGCTATATTTAACCGTATATCGAGCCCGATCGTGGATTTCCAATGATTGAATGTAATTGTTTGCCTGACTGGCCGTTGCTCTTTGAAGATCCACAAATCTCCGGTTTTCTTACATTTCTGATCGGATTGGCAAAAACTTCAGAAATGGTATTCAAATGACAGCTTTGGTTTCGCCCAAAAGTGGGCGGGGCTGTAATTTTCGCCCAGAAGTGACGCATGTGTTACTCTCATACAGTCTTATTGCCTGTGGGATGAAACTGCCTCTGATCTGGTGCTGTTCGTCCTGATGCTGAGGTGACAGCGTTGTTTTGGTGCGTGTCACTGAGGCTGTCAGAGCTCATCAGACCCTTCAAGGCGTGATGTTTCTCTAAAGTGGGCTCTCTCTCAGGCAGCCATTTTCCACTTGACTGGCCCCAAACTGAGGGGGGGGGGGTGAATAATAAAAATAACCCAGCAGCTGGGAGAGGCCGGTCACTTTGGGGGAGGGGGGGTGAATAATGTGAGAGAAGGGGCTAATAAAGCAAGAAAGAGAGAGGGCGGAAATCTGCATCAAGAGGTGTGCTGCAGATCAAATATACACTGTGTCTCGGATCTGTTTATTCCCCTTCTGTAGCCCCGCCCCTTTCTGTAGCCCCGCCCCTTTCCCCACTTCCTGTTTTAAGTATTGTAAACAATTCATATTATTTGGGATTATTCCCACTGAGTCCCACAGGCAGTGAGAGTAGTAAACACATTGTTGACGTGTTATTGAACAACATGATACAGTATACGGGCTATAGTGGACTGTTGGTGCGTTCCCAAAGTATTTATCAAATTCAATTCTTGATCAAAAGTCAATTCAAAATAAAGATTAGGTCGGTAAAGATATGAATATACAGTAAGTCCATCAGTACCATATTATTACAATTTAAAACGTTATATTCCGTATGCAGTAAAGTTTAAAAACACATTTCCATTTCAAATTCTGCAGTTTGTGACATTTCTGATGTCCTTTTCCATCTTTGTTTTGATCGACTTTCTCCCGATTCCAACTGACCTCGTTCAAAAATAAACACCATTTGAGGGATTGAAGAAGCATGTACTGATGAACGAGCATTTTAATATTTGAAATAAGAGTAAACAAGGGTAAGAAACAGTAGAACAACAACAACAACAACATAAGGAACAACTCGGAGTAGCTAAATATATAGAGATTTGAGTCAAGATCATTTACAAGCTAAACATCTTAATACCGTCTTTCATGGATTCATCCAGCCCTCCTCTCCTCCTGATGTGTGTTTACACCTTCAGCTCGACCTGTTGTTGTTGTTGTTGTTGTTGTTGTTGTTGTTGTTGTTGTTGTTTTTTATCCAACACCTCCATTCTCTGGCATCCGAGTCAGCAGAAACATTTTGTGTAGTTTTTGAATCCTGGCAGATCTCTTCTCCCCTCTGACTGCCAATAACTGATCAGGAACAAAAGCCCATTGAGATGCTATGATATGGATGATAATGCAGCCAGTGTGTGTGTGTGTGTGTGTGTGTGTGTGTGTGTGTGTGTGTGTGTGTGTGTGTGTGTGTGTGTGTGTGTGTGTGTGTGTGTGTGTGTGTGTGTGTGTGTGTGTGTGTGTGTGTGTGTGTGTGTGTGTGTGTGTGTGTGTGTGTGTGTGTGTGTGTGTGTGTGTGTGTGTGTGTGTGTGTGTTTTGTGTGTGTGTGTGTGTGTGTGTGTGTGTGTAGGTCTCACTCGGGACTCGATGAATTTTCATAAATCATTTCTTGACACCACATCAAGGTTACGCTGCAGCCTGTAAATTGCTTCAGGTTGACGACAGCAGAGGATCTCCGTCGGGACACCGGCAGCTATTTACAGCCCGGAAATTAGCGTGACCTTTCCCCAAAACTGTGATAATGGTGCCTTTAATATAAACCAATGCACAGAAGTGAAATGTCTTGTGAATACCGGGACTGAGAGCCCTTTAGGTGAATGACAACGGTATCAGAAACACGCTCACAGATTCTCCAGGGACACATTTTAGGTGGATTATTACCTGTAGACGATCCAAATGAAACTCAACCAAATGTTTAATATAATTCACAAAAAAGTAGCTACTTTAAAGAGTCCTCTCCTGCTGATGTTCAGGTGTATATCAGTATGTAGTGTCTCTACTTTAAAGAGTCCTCTCCTGCTGATGTTCAGGTGTATATCAGTATGTAGTGTCTCTACTTTAAAGAGTCCTCTCCTGTTGATGTTCAGGTGTATATCAGTATGTAGTGTCTCTACTTTAAAGAGTCCTCTCCTGCTGATGTTCAGGTGTATATCAGTATGTAGTGTCTCTACTTTAAAGAGTCCTCTCCTGCTGATGTTCAGGTGTATATCAGTATGTAGTGTCTCTACTTTAAAGAGTCCTCTCCTGCTGATGTTCAGGTGTATATCAGTATGTAGTGTCTCTACTTTAAAGAGTCCTCTCCAGCTGATGTTCAGGTGTATATCAGTATGTAGTGTCTCTACTTTAAAGAGTCCTCTCCTGCTGATGTTCAGGTGTATATCAGTATGTAGTGTCTCTACTTTAAAGAGTCCTCTCCTGCTGATGTTCAGGTGTATATCAGTATGTGGTGTCTCTACTTTAAAGAGTCCTCTCCTGCTGATGTTCAGGTGTATATCAGTATGTAGTGTCTCTACTTTAAAGAGTCCTCTCCTGCTGATTTTCAGGTGTATATCAGTATGTAGTGTCTCTACTTTAAAGAGTCCTCTCCTGCTGATGTTCAGGTGTATATCAGTATGTAGTGTCTCTACTTTAAAGAGTCCTCTCCTACTGATGTTCAGGTGTATATCAGTATGTAGTGTCTCTACTTTAAAGAGTCCTCTCCTGCTGATGTTCAGGTGTATATCAGTATGTAGTGTCTCTACTTTAAAGAGTCCTCTCCTGCTGATGTTCAGGTGTATATCAGTATGTAGTGTCTCTACTTTAAAGAGTCCTCTCCAGCTGATGTTCAGGTGTATATCAGTATGTAGTGTCTCTACTTTAAAGAGTCTTCTCCTGCTGATGTTCAGGTGTATATCAGTATGTAGTGTCTCTACTTTAAAGAGTCCTCTCCTGCTGATGTTCAGGTGTATATCAGTATGTAGTGTCTCTACTTTAAAGAGTCCTCTCCTGCTGATTTTCAGGTGTATATCAGTATGTAGTGTCTCTACTTTAAAGAGTCCTCTCCAGCTGATGTTCAGGTGTATATCAGTATGTAGTGTCTCTACTTTAAAGAGTCTTCTCCTGCTGATGTTCAGGTGTATATCAGTATGTAGTGTCTCTACTTTAAAGAGTCCTCTCCTGCTGATGTTCAGGTGTATATCAGTATGTAGTGTCTCCACTTTAAAGAGTCCTCTTTGTGCAGAATCTGTCTGCCTAGAGGGTCTTTTGTTACCCTGCTGCCCACAGTGAGGAGGTAATAATTAGCTCAGTGCAGGGGGGTAACAAGTTAGCACCCCCGTCCTGCTGTGTTGCGCTGTAATTGGTCCCCCTCATGTGGCCCCAGAACAAAGGGTTCCCAGAGGGGGGACCCTCGCTGAACTCAGGCAGGAGGAAACATTTACATACGCTGACAGACTGAAGGCACTTCATTAAAGCAACATCAATACCTGCTGATGGGAGAGAAGCAAAGACACAAACTGTCACACCCCATCTCAGACAAATGGACCACGGTTATTAGCCTGTGTGTGTGTGTGTGTGTGTGTGTGTGTGTGTGTGTGTGTGTGTGTGTGTGTGTGTGTGTGTGTGTGTGTGTGTGTGTGTGTGTGTGTGTGTGTGTGTGTGTGTGTGTGTGTGTGTGTGTGTGTGTGTGTGTGTGTGTGTGTGTGTGTGGGAATCGTCTGCATGCATCAGCAGTGCATTCACTCACCAGCTGTTCACCTGGAAGTCAGCTGGCAGATCTGTCAGTGAGATCTCATGAAAACATTTATTTCATTTAGAGTTGTTAGGAAATATCACTCGTCAGGTGTAAAATAAAAAAATGGTAAAATGAAAGATATTCTCCCAGTTTTGAAACCAACCAGGAGGATACAAACTCAAAATAGCCAAAAATACTGCAAGCTTCAAATAAGCCAAACCATTGGAAGTGCTACTAATATCAATAATTTAAATGTTAATGGAGAGGTGCAGAAATGAGTCCTAAACGTTAAATGATTTAGCATTTTGAGCACTTCCTGTCCCCTGGTCTGGAGGTCAATGGCTCTCTGAAGGTGGATAAGGTCTGTGGTCAACACAAGCTGAAGAGATGTGTGTCCTACCATATCAAATACATCCGTAAACACACTGGTGGATTTAAAAACAGCCAGAGATGGTAAAAGTACACACATCCTGTACTCAAGTAGAAGTACAGATACTCGTGTTTAAAAATACTCTGGTGAAAGTAGAAGTACTGACTAAACTTCTTTACTCAAGTCAAAGTAAAGAGGCTTTGAAATGTACTTCAGTAAAAAGTACCCATAACTAGCAGCTGTTTTAAAGAGTACCTGACCTCCCTTTATATTAATAGAACAATAATGTCATTGTTAGCTAATGAATGTTTCCATGGTGACCAACGGCAACATGACAACGTTTTCATTGGTCCCTCTTCTTTAGAGAAGACCAGGAAATGATGGATACACGGATCGTGTTCAAATCAATAGGCACGTTCTCACTCCCAACCCGTCACATATTGACGGTCGGTCAGGGCCCCTCCCCTAGTCCTCAAGCTCTGTGATTGGATGTTTGAGTTTGCGCAGAGGGTTACGCCGAGCGTCGAACAGCACTTTGAAATGGGATGGAACCACGGCAGACTGTCCAAAACTGGATTTGGATGGGTAACAGTTTTAAATATGCAGTGGTGTTTATTTGTAAATCATTTAGTATAATCACACAAATTCTGTGTTTTATATTTAATAATTCTGTGTTCTTTATTTATTGATTGTTCAATACCTGACAAGGCCGGAGATTAAAAACTTGGGTCAAAGGTTCCTCAACAGTGCATCTAACAAGACATCTATCAGTATGTGTGCATACCTCCACCATTAAACTGTCATTCTGCACATTTCTTATACTATCTACATACTTCTTATAAGAGTATAATACATATGTACGATATCAGTTAAGATAAGTGCTTACACATACAGTAGTTAACATTGCAGGAAAGCAATATATTAGTACTTTGTCAGGCTTAATGTTAATACCCCCAAAGCTTTTTTCTTATTCAAAAGAAGACCTTAACCTAAAGTATTCTTTAATGTTTAAATAAAGCCTTATTAGTTTGTCTGTCTGTGTCTCCTATTAATATCTAATAAATAATCAATTTCAATAACGCGCTGTAACCACCAGGTGTCCCTTTCTATCAGCTGTGCACCGTTATGGTGTAAATATACCAATATACCAATATACCGATTGGATCAAATATAAAAGTCAGCCAAATTAGTGTTGATACTGAAAGGAGACGTATTGTGTGAAGAGAAATGTAAGATTTTGTTTGATTGCTGATATATTTATGATTCACGTCACATATTCAGTTTCAGCAGTTCTCCTGTTTGTCCAGAACTCTTCTCATCAGGGCTCTATAAATAAAGAACTACGGCAGATATGTAATATGTAATGCAGCCGAACCGTGTATTACAATGCCGTTATGTGATGACTTCCAAAGAGAAGAGCAAGCACACTCGGAATAAAGTATTATTTTATTTTTAAAAATGTTTTGGGGATTTCACATCAACAGGAAGTCCGGTTAACTAAAATGTCCGTGCGGAACAATACCCCAACCCATAGATCCGCGGGTGAATAATAATCACCACATTACACACATCCCTTCACATTTACATTTTAATTTACATTAAAGTATTTCGTGAGGCCTTCTAAAATGTTTTGAAATGTAATTAGGGTTGTAGTTGAAGAGTTTGTAAATGATTTTGCCTGGCAACGCATTCACACAACGGCACGCCCATTAATTCCACAACCACACGCATGGATTAACATCGATTTACTACATTAATGTAGCCTTTGTTTCTGCTAAAAGAGGTGTCGACCAGCTGGGGCAACAAGAACATCGGGGAAATCGAGGGTGACTATTAAAAAATAAATCATTAATATATTAATATTGACAATAACAACCGACCGCCGGGGAGCGTTCTCATGGCGTCTATTATCAACGCTATGGGAGGTCTATGAAGGTCTATGGGACGCCCTGCCCGTTGAAAACTGACTCTCAAGGGGTACCCTGTGCGTAATAGAGTGACGGGGAGGGGCCCTGACCGACCGTCAACATGTGACGGGTTGGGAGTGAGAACGTGTTGAATCAATAGGCACGCAATAACTCTAAATAATAATGATCACGCCACTAAACTCACATTCAAACTAAAGGAATGTAAGAAGTAGAAAGTACAGGTATTTGAGTTCAACATGTGAGAAGTAGAAAGTACAGGTATTTGTGTTCAACATGTAAGAAGTAGAAAGTACAGGTATTTGAGTTCAACATGTAAGAAGTAGAAAGTACAGGTATTTGAGTTCAACATGTAAGAAGTAGAAAGTACAGGTATTTGAGTTCAACATGTAAGAAGTAGCAAGTACAGGTATTTGTGTTCAACATGTAAGAAGTAGAAAGTACAGGTATTTGTGTTCAACATGTAAGAAGTAGAAAGTACAGGTATTTGAGTTCAACATGTAAGAAGTAGAAAGTACAGGTATTTGAGTTCAACATGTAAGAAGTAGAAAGTACAGGTATTTGTGTTCAACATGTGAGAAGTAGAAAGTACAGGTATTTGTGTTCAACATGTAAGAAGTAGAAAGTACAGGTATTTGTGTTCAACATGTGAGAAGTAGAAAGTACAGGTATTTGAGTTCAAAGTGTAAGAAGTAGAAAGTACAGGTATTTGTGTTCAACATGTAAGAAGTAGAAAGTACAGGTATTTGAGTTCAACATGTAAGAAGTAGAAAGTACAGGTATTTGTGTTCAACATGTAAGAAGTAGAAAGTACAGGTATTTGTGTTCAAAGTGTAAGAAGTAGAAAGTACAGGTATTTGTGTTCAACATGTAAGAAGTAGAAAGTACAGGTATTTGAGTTCAACATGTAAGAAGTAGAAAGTACAGGTATTTGAGTTCAACATGTAAGAAGTAGAAAGTACAGGTATTTGTGTTCAACATGTAAGAAGTAGAAAGTACAGGTATTTGAGTTCAACATGTAAGAAGTAGAAAGTTCAGGTATTTGAGTTCAACATGTAAGAAGTAGAAAGTTCAGGTATTTGAGTTCAACATGTAAGAAGTAGAAAGTTCAGGTATTTGAGTTCAACATGTAAGAAGTAGAAAGTACAGGTATTTGTGTTCAACATGTAAGAAGTAGAAAGTTCAGGTATTTGAGTTCAACATGTAAGAAGTAGAAAGTACAGGTATTTGAGTTCAACATGTGAGAAGTAGAAAGTACAGGTATTTGTGTTCAACATGTAAGAAGTAGAAAGTACAGGTATTTGAGTTCAACATGTAAGAAGTAGAAAGTACAGGTATTTGTGTTCAACATGTAAGAAGTAGAAAGTTCAGGTATTTGAGTTCAACATGTGAGAAGTAGAAAGTTCAGGTATTTGAGTTCAACATGTAAGAAGTAGAAAGTTCAGGTATTTGAGTTCAACATGTAAGAAGTAGAAAGTTCAGGTATTTGAGTTCAACATGTAAGAAGTAGAAAGTACAGGTATTTGAGTTCAACATGTGAGAAGTAGAAAGTACAGGTATTTGTGTTCAACATGTGAGAAGTAGAAAGTACAGGTATTTGTGTTCAACATGTAAGAAGTAGAAAGTACAGGTATTTGTGTTCAACATGTAAGAAGTAGAAAGTTCAGGTATTTGAGTTCAACATGTAAGAAGTAGAAAGTACAGGTATTTGTGTTCAACATGTAAGAAGTAGAAAGTACAGGTATTTGAGTTCAACATGTAAGAAGTAGAAAGTACAGGTATTTGTGTTCAACATGTAAGAAGTAGAAAGTACAGGTATTTGTGTTCAACATGTAAGAAGTAGAAAGTACAGGTATTTGAGTTCAACATGTAAGAAGTAGAAAGTTCAGGTATTTGAGTTCAACATGTAAGAAGTAGAAAGTACAGGTATTTGTGTTCAACATGTAAGAAGTAGAAAGTACAGGTATTTGTGTTCAACATGTAAGAAGTAGAAAGTACAGGTATTTGTGTTCAACATGTAAGAAGTAGAAAGTACAGGTATTTGTGTTCAAAATGTAAGAAGTAGAAAGTACAGGTATTTGTGTTCAACATGTAAGAAGTAGAAAGTACAGGTATTTGTGTTCAACATGTAAGAAGTAGAAAGTACAGGTATTTGAGTTCAACATGTAAGAAGTAGAAAGTACAGGTATTTGAGTTCAACATGTGAGAAGTAGAAAGTACAGGTATTTGTGTTCAACATGTAAGAAGTAGAAAGTACAGGTATTTGAGTTCAACATGTAAGAAGTAGAAAGTACAGGTATTTGTGTTCAACATGTAAGAAGTAGAAAGTACAGGTATTTGTGTTCAACATGTAAGAAGTAGAAAGTACAGGTATTTGAGTTCAACATGTGAGAAGTAGAAAGTTCAGGTATTTGAGTTCAACATGTAAGAAGTAGAAAGTTCAGGTATTTGAGTTCAACATGTAAGAAGTAGAAAGTTCAGGTATTTGAGTTCAACATGTAAGAAGTAGAAAGTACAGGTATTTGAGTTCAACATGTGAGAAGTAGAAAGTACAGGTATTTGTGTTCAACATGTGAGAAGTAGAAAGTACAGGTATTTGTGTTCAACATGTAAGAAGTAGAAAGTACAGGTATTTGTGTTCAACATGTAAGAAGTAGAAAGTTCAGGTATTTGAGTTCAACATGTGAGAAGTAGAAAGTTCAGGTATTTGAGTTCAACATGTAAGAAGTAGAAAGTTCAGGTATTTGAGTTCAACATGTAAGAAGTAGAAAGTTCAGGTATTTGAGTTCAACATGTAAGAAGTAGAAAGTACAGGTATTTGAGTTCAACATGTGAGAAGTAGAAAGTACAGGTATTTGTGTTCAACATGTGAGAAGTAGAAAGTACAGGTATTTGTGTTCAACATGTAAGAAGTAGAAAGTACAGGTATTTGTGTTCAACATGTAAGAAGTAGAAAGTTCAGGTATTTGAGTTCAACATGTAAGAAGTAGAAAGTACAGGTATTTGTGTTCAACATGTAAGAAGTAGAAAGTACAGGTATTTGAGTTCAACATGTAAGAAGTAGAAAGTACAGGTATTTGTGTTCAACATGTAAGAAGTAGAAAGTACAGGTATTTGTGTTCAACATGTAAGAAGTAGAAAGTACAGGTATTTGTGTTCAACATGTAAGAAGTAGAAAGTACAGGTATTTGAGTTCAACATGTAAGAAGTAGAAAGTACAGGTATTTGTGTTCAACATGTGAGAAGTAGAAAGTACAGGTATTTGTGTTCAACATGTAAGAAGTAGAAAGTACAGGTATTTGAGTTCAACATGTAAGAAGTAGAAAGTACAGGTATTTGTGTTCAACATGTAAGAAGTAGAAAGTACAGGTATTTGTGTTCAACATGTAAGAAGTAGAAAGTACAGGTATTTGAGTTCAACATGTAAGAAGTAGAAAGTTCAGGTATTTGAGTTCAACATGTAAGAAGTAGAAAGTACAGGTATTTGTGTTCAACATGTAAGAAGTAGAAAGTACAGGTATTTGTGTTCAACATGTAAGAAGTAGAAAGTACAGGTATTTGTGTTCAACATGTAAGAAGTAGAAAGTACAGGTATTTGTGTTCAAAATGTAAGAAGTAGAAAGTACAGGTATTTGTGTTCAACATGTAAGAAGTAGAAAGTACAGGTATTTGTGTTCAACATGTAAGAAGTAGAAAGTACAGGTATTTGAGTTCAACATGTAAGAAGTAGAAAGTACAGGTATTTGTGTTCAACATGTGAGAAGTAGAAAGTACAGGTATTTGGGTTCAACATGTAAGAAGTAGAAAGTACAGGTATTTGTGTTCAAAATGTAAGAAGTAGAAAGTACAGGTATTTGTGTTCAACATGTAAGAAGTAGAAAGTTCAGGTATTTGAGTTCAACATGTAAGAAGTAGAAAGTACAGGTATTTGAGTTCAACATGTAAGAAGTAGAAAGTACAGGTATTTGTGTTCAACATGTAAGAAGTAGAAAGTACAGGTATTTGTGTTCAACATGTAAGAAGTAGAAAGTACAGGTATTTGGGTTCAACATGTAAGAAGTAGAAAGTACAGGTATTTGGGTTCAACATGTAAGAAGTAGAAAGTACAGGTATTTGAGTTCAACATGTAAGAAGTAGAAAGTACAGGTATTTGTGTTCAAAATGTAAGAAGTAGAAAGTACAGGTATTTGTGTTCAAAATGTAAGAAGTAGAAAGTACAGGTATTTGTGTTCAACATGTAAGAAGTAGAAAGTACAGGTATTTGTGTTCAACATGTAAGAAGTAGAAAGTACAGGTATTTGGGTTCAACATGTAAGAAGTAGAAAGTACAGGTATTTGAGTTCAACATGTAAGAAGTAGAAAGTACATGTATTTGTGTTCAACATGTGAGAAGTAGAAAGTACAGGTATTTGTGTTCAACATGTAAGAAGTAGAAAGTACAGGTATTTGTGTTCAACGTGTAAGAAGTAGAAAGTACAGGTATTTGGGTTCAACATGTAAGAAGTAGAAAGTACAGGTATTTGTGTTCAACATGTAAGAAGTAGAAAGTACAGGTATTTGTGTTCAACGTGTAAGAAGTAGAAAGTACAGGTATTTGTGTTCAACGTGTAAGAAGTCAAAGTAAAAGTCGTCAGAAAAATAAGTAGTGGAGTAAAGTACTGAAACCAGAAACATGTACTTACGTACAGTAAGGAAGTATTTGTACTCCACTGCTCCCCACATCTGCAAACAGCGCTTGCTAACAAGTGGGAGTGATCGTCTTCAGGTTAAAGTCTCTGCTCTCGTCTCTCTCTGATCTCCGTCAGCTGACCCTCTGATTGGCTGGAGGTTGGAGGTCAGAGTGTTCGGGCCCTGTGAGCGTCAGATGGCCCCCAAACATCCAGGTGCCCCCCCCTCCACCCCTCACTGACCAGCTGGAGGACCTGCAGAATGCTCCATGTGAATCTGCTTCCATCTGCCCCCCCAGCCTCTCCGATCAATGAGTTGATACCAGAAAAATGTACTTAAGTACAGTAACGAAGTATTTGTACTCCACTACTTCCCCCCTCTGTGTGTGTATGTCTGGAACGTCCCATCTGTGGATCCCTGGTTCCTCTCTGAGAGACCCCCCGCTGAGCGTCAGTAATTAGACCCTCTGATGGGGGATCTCCTCCTGAAGGCGAGGGGTGAGAGAGGAGCAGCTGCTGGAGGAGGGGGGGGATGGACTCTCACTGGTTCCCATGATGACCAGCGGCCAATCAGAGGGGTTGATTCCCAGCAGGCTTTATAAGATAAGATAGGAAGTACTTTATTGATCCCATCTATTTATTTATGAAAAATTGTATTAATCATTTGGATGTCCGACACTGAAGGTTCCCTGGGAGTTACGGCCCGAGACGTGTTTTGCACATATTTTGTATTTATTGCACATATTTGGTTTTGTATGAATTGTCCGTGGAAGCACAACATGCAGATAATAACACACTCCTCAGGTTTACATTAAATCTATGTTCCAGCTCAGGGAGACAAGACTCCTGCTTCTACACTTTGTTAACCTGAGACATGTATAATATATATATATATATATATATTAATACATACAGCATGACATCCTGCAGATCTGGAGGTTTTCCTGTCTGACTATTAGCTGCTTGTTTATATTGAAGTGAGCAGGTGTAAACATGTCAGCGTTAAACAGCTGTGAAGTCGCTCCTGGGTCATTTCACTAGTACAGGAAACATGTGATACAGAAAAGTGAGCTACCGCCATCTAGTGGGGAGTTATCTGATTACATGCATTCATGTGACTGAAGCACAGCTGAGTCCCAGGAGGAAGAGGAGGAAGAGGAGGAGGACATCACCATAGAGGTTTCTGTAGCCTGTTATTGTCTCATTAAACTGCACTGTGAATGAATCAAAGTAAATATCTAAGTGGTCATGAACACATCTGTCCATCAGACAGAGGGCTGCTGTGCCTCCTGTCATCATTAATGGACGTCTCTTTAAAATGACCACTCAGAGGAGAGGAGCTCTCATTTCTCTTACCGCCTGCTGCTTCCCCTCCTCTCTCCTTGGTTCCCCTCCTCGACTCCTCCGCTCGCATCTCCTGTGGGCGGCACCAAGTCTCGAGGAGAGGAGTCGAGGAGAGGAGTCAAGGAGGGGAAATTTGAGTATTGAGAAACCTCTCATGTGTCCCCTCTGTGTAGGGGACACTCTTCTACATCAACATGTGTCCCCTCTTCTCCATGTCTCTTCTACATCAACATGTGTCCCCTCTTCTTCATGTCTCTTCTACATCAACATGTGTCCCCTCTTCTTCATGTCTCTTCTACATCAACATGTGTCCCCTCTTCTTCATGTCTCTTCTACATCAACATGTGTCCCCTCTTCTCCATGTCTCTTCTACATCAACATGTGTCCCCTCTTCCTCATGTCTTTTCTACATCAACATGTGTCCCCTCTTCTCCATGTCTCTTCTACATCAACGTGTCTCCTCTTCTCCATGTCTCTTCTACATCAACATGTGTCCCCTCTTCTCCATGTCTCTTCTACATCAACATGTGTCCCCTCTTCCTCATGTCTCTTCTACATCAACATGTGTCCCCTCTTCTTCATGTCTCTTCTACATCAACATGTGTCCTCTCTTCTTCATGTCTCTTCTACATCAACATGTGTCCCCTCTTCTCCATGTCTCTTCTTCATCAACATGTGTCCTCTCTTCCTCATGTCTCTTCTACATCAACATGTGTCCCCTCTTCTTCATGTCTCTTCTACATCAAACATCCAAACCAAGGACGCGGCCTCTGTGGAATTCCAAGTATGCTGGAGATTGGAACAGTCCTTCGGCGGCACTCGATGACGTAGCATCCTTGAAATATTGGCTTGGAAGCCAGTTTCCTCGAGATTGAGAAAACGGCCAGAGAATCAGCACTTTGGAAACAGGGCTGAAACAGAGGGGATTATGGGTAATGCTGCAACGATCTGTTTGATGTTTCAGCCAATCAGAGACAGGCTCTGGATATATCTGAGACCTGTGATGTATTGATGAGAAACAGGATAATAGGAGACCTTTAAAGTCAGTGTGACGTTTAGCGCTGTAAAAACACACTTCATCATCAGTGTCACTCAGCGCAGGCAAAACAACAATGAGGCCAAATATATATATTAATATAAATATATGCTCTTCCAAAACCCAGAAGCATTTTGCACAATTATAATATATTCAATCCAATGTCTTTACCTTTGTGCATTTACTTGCTCCTATAGTGTCAATTCTTCAGTATGTATTTGTATATTTGTAACTCCTGCAATGCGTGTCCCCGCTGGGACAAAGAAATGTAGGATCAATAAAGTATATCTATGTATATGTGCAGACTGTTATACACACAGTGGCCGTTTCTCAATCTCGAGGAAACTGGCTTCCAAGCCAATATTTCAAGGATGCTACGTCATCGAGTGCCGCCGAAGGACTGTTCCAATCTCCAGCATACTTGGAATTCCACCGAGGCCGTGTCCTTGGTTTGGGGGAAATGTCGAGGCTGCACATGGGTTATGGCTAGAAAGGATCCGTCTAGTGTAAATATGACGTCACGTTCTCGTTGTAACTCTCGTTGGAGCGGCTCGGAAAAAACATCTACAGCAGTGACATGATGCAACATACACATTAATGCAGCAGGATAATAGTAAAACACTGAAAGGGAACATTTTATTGCACCAGGAACTATCTTGGGACTTTTACTGTGACAACGTTGACTTGCCTGTGAATAAAAAATAAACCATAGTGTTGGTGATCTAGAGTGTTGTCATTCTTCTTTGAACACCAGAAAGACCGCTAACACCCTATTTCAACAATCACACTCCCTGTCATTGACATCATTAATAGATAGTTTAGCTTCTCACCATCATTTGCTGTGGCCCACTGATGTTAACGATCGTAACTGAAAGGCTGCCTGCCAAACGTAAACATTTAGCCACGTGACTTGCAAACTCTCGCGAGAGTTTTACACTAGACGGATCCTTTCTAGCCATAACCCTGCACATGGGTAGACTTTGCGTCCTTAAAATCCCCACAATGCTTTGCGCACGGATCAATTTCCCCAAATCTGTAGCGGAAAATGTAAGGCGGGGCCTCTCATATGACGCACACCTGCACACTTGCTCGCCTGTTCCACTCCTAATTTCCGGAAGGATTCTTGTCTCGCTTCTGAAGGAAGTGACTCGGAAGACATGTGTTACCAAGCAAGCATCCTCGAGATTGAGAAACGGCCTGTGCCTGCTCAGGTACTAAAGGAGCATTTTGGATTACGGACTTTACATGTATTTACATGTGTAAGGGTCTGAGCAGGTATTTTACCCGTGTACTTTTTTTTTTAAATGTTGGGCGTTTTTTTTTTTATTCCAACATCTGTCAACAATCTGATCTGAGCCAACTCATCCAAAAAGAAATGAAGATTTTCTTAGAATAAATGGCAAATACGTCACTTTTACACAAAGTTACTCCCATTTCTCTCATTAATTTTAACACTTTAAATTCCGATTTTTCACGTAAAGAATCCTAAATTGATTCTGAATATTCCCGCCTCGACGGTCTGTCTGTATTGACATCTGTTGAATGATCCATGTGTGCTGAGTTTACACTTCTTATTTTCCAGCGTTACAATAAAAACACACACACACACACACTCGTAGAGGTTACACTCAATAAGATTATTTATGTTATTGTACAATCTGCATTTTTTAACAAATAATAATAAAAAAAGATTAGTAACATGTACAGTTTTCAATGATCAAATCTGAGGTGGACAACGAGGGGGGGGTCCACCCAGAGCTCCAGTGATGGGGGGGGTCAATAACTGTGTGTGTGTGTATCAGTTGGTCGTTTGCTCCAGTGTTTCTCAGTTCTCTCGTGGTCCGTAAGCATATTGGGAACATTTGAACGACGCAAACTTTTTGAGAATGTATTTTTTTATACTTTGAACGTTTTAATATTTTGCTTCTCTTTGTGTTATAATTATTAATATTGTTTGTTTTGTTTCTAACGTGTTCAATGAATGGACTAATAAACAACGTAAGGTGGTCCGTGTGTGTTCTTTTTTTTTTTTTTTTTTTTTTTTTAATTGGTCAAGTCGTTCTTGGTGAGGAAAAAGTTGAGAAACACCGCTCTATGTGTTTACCGATCAATATGTGTGGGTGTGTGTGTGTGTGGGTGACATGGTAAAGGGGGGGGGGGCAGATGGGGATCAGTTGCTGTAGGTCTGGCCCTCTGGAGGCTGAGGCAGCTTCATGTTCTCCTTGCAGGTCATGAGGCGACGCAGCTCCAGCAGAACCATCCGGATGCTGTAGGAGTTCTGCCACTTAGAGAGAGAGGTGACCGCATGCATGTCCACCTGCAACACACACACACACACACACACACACACACACACACACACACACACACACACACACACACACACACACACACACACACACACACACACACACACACACACACACACACACACACACACACACACACACACACACACACACACACACACACACACACACACACACACACACACACACACACACACACACACACACACACACACACACACACACACACACACACACACACACACGTTTATATATATCACAGATGTTAAATTGGTCTCAGTGGCCTGAAGGCGCCGGTGACACAGGAAGCCGTCTGCAGAGCATGAGTTGAATCCCTGCCTCTCTAACATGAACCTCCGGTTGGATGTGTCAGCATACAAACCAGCATCGATCAGCGCAGAGCAGGGCCATGCTCTCTCTGTGTCAGATACGTACCACGCCGTTGGAGGTGTGCACGCCATTCAAGTTGATCTTGGTCACAAATCTGACAAACGGAGGGGATTCTGGGTATTCTGGCCCACATTCAACCTTCAGATTGTACATCCTGTTTTCAAAGCTCGTCTGTGGACGGAGAGAGAGGAGAGTGAGCGTCAAACAACGCCGTCCACTCTCTAAACACTGAGACAGGCCATAGTGCTTTCATATTGTAGTCTGAGGTACAGTAATGTGTAGAGTTTCTGATACAGATCTGAGGCGTCTTCTACTCCTGAACACCTGATACATGCTGAGCTGCAATTTCACTAAAAAAAGCCTAATTATGTTCGACTAAAATCTTGCAAACACACGTAACATTCCTATATTTCACATCAGAGCCAGGAGATATTGGAACACACGTTATTCTTCTGATACACGGGGCTATGTTGTGATGTCAACGTTTGGTCAACAACGTCATGCTGAAATATTTCCATATAACTAACGCTGCGTTTCTTTTTAGAGATGTCCCGATCCGATCACGTGATTTTCAAAAGATCGGAATCGGGAGAAAAAAATCGGGGATCGGGATTTTTTTTTTTTTAATACTTTTTTATTTTATTTTGTATTCAATGTTACAAAACAAAAATGACCATTTTCAAGTCTTAAAGTCATCCTGAGGCCTTAGTTTTGGTTTCAAATGACAGAACATCATGTATGTGTTGCTTCTTTGGGGCTTGTTTTCATAGACCTGCTTATTTCTCTCAAACCTGGCAGCAGAGTGGGCGCAGTGTCTAATTGTAGCAGTAAGCTAACGAGTACTGATAAGCTTTATTTTGATCCAATGCTGCACAACTGAACTGATCCAATGCTGCTGTGAAAGAAAGAAGCTATATCCATGTTGGATAGAATATCACATTTAAATACAAAAAATAACCTTAAGGGACAACTTGAATGCTTTTTTTCTCTTAATGCATTGCATAAAGATCGGATCGGGAAAAATCGGTATCGGCAAATTGTCAAAATCAAATGATGGGAATCGGATCGGGAGCAAAAAAAGGTGATCGGGATATCCATATTTCTTTTTGTAGAATCTTACCGTCTGTATTTCACCTGATCCTCAAAGATATTCGTACCTAGTTTTTTGATAAATTGATGAAGAATGATTTTGATTTGTGATGAAATCAGAGTTATGTTTAGTCATAGTCGATGTTCTCCTTTTGTCCTGAGGTGCAACCGAGTGGCAGCCTTTGAGTTTATTGTCTTTACATGACTTCTCCCTTAGTGCTTTGTTACGTTGATGCTGAAAAACAATCTGTTAAAGTTTCCTCTGACGGTTATTTAAGATGTACTTCATGTCGCTTCCTGTCATTGTGTGATACAATATGTAAGTTATATCTTTGTTTATGTGCAATAACACTGCCTGTAAATATAAAACTCTGCAATTCACACTTCATGTTGTAATATGCAGTCTATTGTCTTGACTTCATCTGCTGTTTCACTTCTGCCTTAAAGGCCCTTTCTAGTTTGCAGTCATTCCCCACGCTACATCGTTAACCTCTTAATTGTCTCTACAGGGGGTCTCTAGCAGGTCTCACCCTGGGGGGTCCGAGGATGACGCCCCTCCAGCGGGTCAGGGTCATGTCCTCGTCGTCCTCCAGACCCCAGCTCACCGTCCCGTCTCCAACGCCCTTCTGACCTTCCTCCAACTCCTCCAGGAGCCGGAAGTTACGAGGGACTTTGACGCCTGCTGGTGGACCAAAACAACAACAAGGTTAGACCGACGCTCACACACACACACGTACACACACGTACACACGTACACACACGTACACACACACGTACACACACACACGTACACACACGTACACACACGTACACACACACGTACACACACACACACACACGTACACACACACGTACACACACGTACACACACGTACACACACACGTACACACACGTACACACACGTACACACACACACGTACACACACGTACACACACAAGTACACATACACACGTACACACACACACGTACACACACACACGTACACACACGTACACACACGTACACACACACACACACGTACACACACACACACACGTACACACACACACGTACACACACACACGTACACACACACACGTACACACACACACACACGTACACACACACGTACACACACACACGTACACACACACACACACACACACACACACACGTACACACACACACACACACACACACACACACGTACACACACGTACACACACAAATGTAACAATTAAAGAGAAATATCTTCATGAAATTTAGAGACAAAAAAAACTACGTAGAGTACAATATGCAAATCACTCATAATAATAAAATATGTTCAGTATTGTTACGAAAAGTGGAAAGCCTTGCAGACACTAAGAGAGGAATTCAAACGAACTCAAGAGCGTTCAGTCAACACAAGATTGAGCTATAACTAGCATTAAGTCGACAGAAGAATTATTTAAAACTACTCTGATAATTAATGAAGTCAAAAGTATATTTGTACGCAATTTACGTTGTTTTTAAATGATATTAAAGTAAATATCTTTGGGTTTCATTCTGACAAAACAAGTCATTTAAAGACATCGCTTTGGGATTGACATTAATCACTATTTTTACATTTGAAAAAACAATAGAGAAAAGAATCTGCAGATGAATGAAAGTAGTTGTTGGTTGCCGCCCTGACATCAAACCATAGCTTCTGTTTTCGGAGCGATGACTTGCTTAAAGATGATTAAAGTTATGAGGAGGATGACTCATCAGAAACACAACGTGACGACGCCCCGCTGACGTCAGCATTATTACAACGCTGGAGTTTAATTAAAAACCTGATCAGTTTTAGGATTAGGGTTTCAGACAGTAAGAATAACATCGTTTCCCAAACACGTTGTCTAGATTTGAGTGCACTCTAAAGGAAAACCTAACTCAAAGGTCTCATCAGTCTGCATGGAGGTTGAATTCAGAGAAGGTAGATACAAAGAGCAGAGATGCTAACTCAGAGGAGAGGAAAACTACAGACTAAGACCATCTTTCTGTTTACCTGCAAGAATAAAAGACTAAGAAGAAACATCTCATTACGGTTTAAAAACACTAAACGTACAAGCTTTAGGTTTGCAAGGGTCCACAGTACGGAGATTGATAAGTCCATACAAATATATGTATCTGTACTTTAAATAAGGCATCTCATTGTGAGTATAGGTCTCTGTTGGACTGTTGCATTGTGCACTCTTTCAGGGACAAAGTGTGCACATGACTTATGGCTATTAAATCCACTGCATTTCATTAAATGTAAAACATATATTGTCCCAGGGAAGGGGAACTATTTTATCATCTTGTCTTTAAAAAATAAAACTGCAAGGATCCGTATATCTGATTTAAAAAGGCCTCTGCAGCTGTACAGGCTTCAATCCATATCAGTAGCAAGCTCAGAATGTAAAACTCATATAAAGATATGTAAATGGTGCTAGTGTTAATCCCATTGCAGTGGAGCTTTGTGAACTCCACTAAAGCTTCTACTTCTACTCTTAATTAGAGGTGTATTAGGCTTGTATTCCTGCAGGTAGACGGTCTGTTGTTCTCAGGTTTAGCGTGAGGCTCTGCTGCATCATCATCTGGCCTCTGCAGTGATGGTGCAGCTGCTTTAACTGAGCAAACAGTCCTGCAGCCAGGTGTGTGTGTGTGTGTGCGTGTGCGTGTGCGTGTGAGTAGAAGCAGGTTAGCTAAAGACAGCTTTTCATTATAACTCAACATGGATTAGGTTTTCTTGGTGAGCACAACAAAAAGCGTAGCGTCATTGTTATCAGAGTCAGGTTAAAAGCATGCAGGCTCACTGGAGGCCGGTGCACGAAAACCTACTGATTCCGATTAAATATCTTCACTATTTAGACTGTTTTCAGAGATAGTTATTGTCATTTAAAAACATGATACCCAGGACCGTTAGCTGCCGTCAGCGTCAGACATTATTACGCTGAGTAACGTGATTAAATACATCTTTACAGGTTAAATATTATAAAAAACGTAGATAACTGATCATGGGTGGATATTAAATGACATCAAATCCCATTGTAGGTAACTGTAAATTCATCAAATCATCAGTTTAACTTCAGTTAGCTTAGCATGTAGCATCGCTTCCTATTCAATCCATCAGCAAACTAGCTTTGAGTAAGTTTAGCATGTAGCATATTTTCCCTATTCATTCCATCGGAAGTTAGCTTTAAGTTAGCTTAGCATGTAGCATCATTTCCTTCATTCTAACAGAAGGGTTAGCTCTTAGTTAGCTTAGCCTGAAGCATCTCTTCCTATTCATTCCACTAGAAGACTCGCTTTGAGTTAGCTTCAGTATTTATACACCACAGCAGATATTACACATTATTAACAAGCTCCACGGACACACACAGACAGCTCATTCGGACAGTTATTCCATTTTAAATATAATATATTTGTCTCGTACATTTACCTAATCCGGCGGAGACCGCCATCTTGTCGCTACACTGCGGGAGCGCGCACGTGATTTTGCCATCGTCACCAAACGGTGCGTGCGCGGGACAGAAACGCTGAGCATCGCCTCCTTTGTTTATGTGTTTAACTAGAACGTAGAAAATGATGTACAAGCAATATAACGTAAACAATGTACACAAAACAACTTTAAGTCAGTGGAGAAAGGAGTACAAGCCAAGTTCAAGTATGTGTTATCTTTATTTGGGCATTTACCATATAATTTAGTACAGGAATTATATTTAATATACGTATAATTAACTGTTTAGCCAAAGTTCACAATAAAGTCCACATAAAAACCCATTAAAACCTTATTTGTTAACCATGTCCATTAGAGCATACATTACGCTTTATTTCATATCAAGCTTTACTTCTAAAAACCTGGCTTCAACATTGTAGTTTATTGATTTCCATCAGATTTTGCCAAATACATGCCATTCTCTGCATCAAAAATACAAAAGTACATCAAAATCAATGTTCTAAGATGAGATAGACCTTTATTGATCACCGTATAGGTAAATGCAGGTGTAATATCAGAAACAGAATGAGAGCGAAACCCAAGACAGTACAGTTGATATTGATTTAAATATTTGCATTTTTGTGTGGAGGGATTTATATTGCTTCTACTAGCAAGTGAAAATTGTAAAAAGTGTAGTATAACGTACATTACATGATCATTCTAATAAAGTCCTCTATGGGCTTCCATAACAACGTATTTAATCTAAAGCAGAGGAAGAAGTGAATCAGAGACAACCGGTAGCAGTAATTATCAACCCTTTATTTGGTTTCAGTTTTAATATTATGTACATTGTAAGTCTCCCAACTGGAAGACAACAGAAAGGCATCAAGGCATTTTTCTGATATCTCAAACTCTGTCATTACATTACATCACATGTCACTTGTTGGACTTACATACTCAATAATGAGGACAACCCCCACAGGAGCAATTTGGGGTGAAGTGTCTCAGGGACACAACGACATGCTGACTGCAGTGGGGTTTGAACCCACTGCACCACACGCATCCGTCACCGCCCGAAACATCCGGACAGGAGGCTCCATCACTTTTCCCAAAAATCGCCGGGAACATTTAGAGAAACCAAATCAGGGATAAGGCATTTCAATAAGACGTCCAGGGATCGATACACAACGTGATTTTAACACATCGTGTCCAACAAACCAATGACCATCAACGTCACCAACAAATCACAACGCCTTCGGATCCACTGACATGGCGCCTATAAAAGAATCATTCGGACAACAATCTGATTGAAAACAAGTGACTTTGACAACATTTATCGATTAAATAACAACTTCACTTTTATCTTTCTCCACAAGATGGGACGCTTGAAAAGAAAAAGTGTTGAAGATTTCTTGTGATTTTTGCATGAATTTCTATCTTAACTTAAAAAATTCACTTTATTTTATAGAAATTTATGATTATACTTTCATAATTCCTTTCTTAAATATTCAAATACATGTTTTTATTGCAGAGTTGTAAATCTTTAGATCAATGATTATGGCATTTACAGTATTTCTGACCTTATCGTATTACAAAAACAACATTACGTACATTATTACTTATCTCTTATCACAAAAAGCTATTTTGCGCTGAAACTCCTATTTATAAAACAAGCCGTCCGTCAGACTGTCGTTTAAAGAGTTAAAACTGTATTTCTCCAAATATTAATGAAAAGGCCTTAAACAGTGATGAAGACACCTCCAAACATTTTGGACACTCACTAAACTCTAACACCTAAATAATTATATATAATCACGAATAAAGGATTAAGAACAAGTCGAATATTACAGATCATAAAGCATCATTTTGGCTTCAAATTCACTGTACACTTATTTTAAATTGTCTACATCAAAATCTCATTACTCAACAAAAATATAATTGTACATCAGTTACTCACCCTTTTTAACCTTACATTCTTTAAAGAGTCCTCTCCTGCGGATGTTCAGGTGTATATCAGTATGTAGTGTCTCCACTTTAAAGAGTCCTCTCCTGCTGATGTTCAGGTGTATATCAGTATGTAGTGTCTCTACTTTAAAGAGTCCTCTCCTGCTGATGTTCAGGTGTATATCAGTATGTAGTGTCTCTACTTTAAAGAGTCCTCTCCTGCTGATGTTCAGGTGTATATCAGTATGTAGTGTCTCTACTTTAAAGAGTCCTCTCCTGCTGATGTTCAGGTGTATATCAGTATGTAGTGTCTCTACTTTAAAGAGTCCTCTCCTGCTGATGTTCAGGTGTATATCAGTATGTAGTGTCTCCACTTTAAAGAGTCCTCTCCTGCTGATGTTCAGGTGTATATCAGTATGTAGTGTCTCTACTTTAAAGAGTCCTCTCCTGCTGATGTTCAGGTGTATATCAGTATGTAGTGTCTCTACTTTAAAGAGTCCTCTCCTGCTGATGTTCAGGTGTATATCAGTATGTAGTGTCTCTACTTTAAAGAGTCCTCTCCTGCTGATGTTCAGGTGTATATCAGTGTGTAGTGTCTCTACTTTAAAGAGTCCTCTCCTGCTGATGTTCAGGTGTATATCAGTATGTAGTGTCTCTACTTTAAAGAGTCCTCTCCTGCTGATGTTCAGGTGTATGTCAGTATGTAGTGTCTCTCCTTTAAAGAGTCCTCTCCTGCTGATGTTCAGGTGTATATCAGTATGTAGTGTCTCTACTTTAAAGAGTCCTCTCCTGCTGA
Source organism: Notothenia rossii (assembly GCF_949606895.1). Taxonomy (NCBI): domain Eukaryota; kingdom Metazoa; phylum Chordata; class Actinopteri; order Perciformes; family Nototheniidae; genus Notothenia; species Notothenia rossii. Next base: position 2,150,129 of record NC_136902.1, read on the forward strand.
TGTTCAGGTGTATATCAGTATGTAGTGTCTCTACTTTAAAGAGTCCTCTCCTGCTGATGTTCAGGTGTATATCAGTATGTAGTGTCTCTACTTTAAAGAGTCCTCTCCTGCTGATGTTCAGCTGTATATCAGTATGTAGTGTCTCTACTTTAAAGAGTGCTCTCCTGCTGAGGTTCAGGTGTATATCAGTATGTAGTGTCTCTACTTTAAAGAGTCCTCTCCTGCTGATGTTCAGGTGTATATCAGTATGTAGTGTCCCTACTTTAAAGAGTCCTCTCCTGCTGATGTTCACATGTATATCAGTATGTAGTGTCTCTACTTTAAAGAGTCCTCTCCTGCTGATGTTCAGGTGTATATCAGTATGTAGTGTCTCTACTTTAAAGAGTCCTCTCCTGCTGATGTTCAGCTGTATATCAGTATGTAGTGTCTCTACTTTAAAGAGTGCTCTCCTGCTGAGGTTCAGGTGTATATCAGTATGTAGTGTGTCTGTGACATGTTTCCATGCTTTAATGTTGAAAAAGCTCTTCAAAATCACGTGTGTGAAAGTTTCTTAACAGATGTTTTCTTTTACTTTAATTTATCAAGATGTTCTAATAGAAAAATAAAGTTGTCTTCAATAATTCAGGATGAGTAACTGATGTACAAGTTCTCATTTTAGGGGTACAAAGCAATGTAGGATTTATTCAATAACAATGAGATATTTCTAACATTTGGTCAACATTTGGGCTGGTCTTTGAAAGCAGCACGATCAGAGTTAGCTTGGAGAGCCCCATGCTGTATGCATGCACACATCACACTGTGAGTGACAGTTAAAGTCATTTTATACATCATGCAGATCAAGCATTTTAAAGATCCAAACTAAAAAGCCACTCAGTGTAAACGAGTAGAAAACGAAAGGCATTTGAACCAGATGATTAAGACGTATGGTTAAGGACCTCTTATTGCACTGCATAGTCATTCGCTGTACAACACATTTAGATGACCGACTGAAGCGTTACTAACAACGATGCTCAACCGACCAATGAACTGCATCATCTCATCAGTAGGAGTGAAGTAACATCACGAGAAACGCTTCCTCCACATGATTTAAAAAGAAAAGCAGGATGTGAGTGAACACACTGCTGGCACACGACACAAAGACACGCGATGCACCTGTGACGCGTCGGGCAGCTCAAACTGCAGCGCCTCCTCCCTGCAGTCCGTCAGGAGGGAAAGGGCTTTCACTGAGACCCTCGTCTGCGCGACACACGTTAGCATCGACGCTGACTACAGTTACAAGAACAATTCACACTGCGGGGTCACATAACTGCAAGCTATGATTACTCTCCTGCTGATTATTCTGGAGATGACTTCATATGAATCATTTGGTCGTGATGTAGTGAGAGACGTTGCTCTAAGTCTTTAAATGTTTGTCAGTCCCTGAAGATATTTACTTTAATAAGAACATCTCCATATTTGAGTCGCTATTGAGATATCAATCAAATTATGAGAGCCACCGATAGCTCCATAGATTACATTAGCTAGCCAGCGTGCTACATGGGTAGCAAAACGTAAGATAGCTAACTCGTTAGATAGCAAACTTTAGCTAGAATATAAAGTAGATCATGTTTGTTAGCTCAACAGCACACTGACAGGTTCATTGGGTTTGGTCAATAAGTTAACTTGTGTTTATAAATGTCAACACTGCAGACTTTTGTCTTTTGTGTCAAACATCAAAGATATTTACTTTCATAGGAACATCTCCATATTTGAGAGGCTATTGAGATATCAATGGAATTATGAGAGCATCCGATAGCTCCACAGATTACATTAGATTTCCACACAGATTACATTAGCTAGCCAGCGTGCTACATAAACGTAAAATAGCTAACTCGGTAGATATCAAATAATAATCCAAGTCAAATTAAGAGAGCCGCCAATTTGGCGATTACTAGCTATATAGTTTAGATTTGCTAGTGAGCTTGTTGAATAGGTACCTAGTGTAAGCTTGGTAACTAGTTTGATAAACAACTAACTTTAGATAGCTTGAAAAGTAGATGGTTTAAAATTGCTAGCCAGGTTGTTAGATAGAAAGCTAATGTTTGCTAGTTAGATAGATAGATTACGTTTGCTAGCTCAACAGCACACTGACAGGTTAATTCAATTAGGTCTCTAGGTTAACTTGTTTATAAACTCCAGATAAGTTGTCCAAATCCCAAAATACATACACTCTATATTTGAGAGGCTGGACGCTGAATTGCTTTCGTTATTGAAACTGTTATTTTATAAATGTGTTGTTTAATGACTGCAGCCCTACAGAGAGCAGAAGGAATCCCAGTTCCGGGTCTGACCGCAGCATGAACGGTTCTTGTTTCTGAGCTGTCTGTAAATAAACACTAAAGTGATCCAGCCCTCCTCTGCAGCTGTAGCCATCGCCTCAGATCAACAAACCAGATATGAAACATGTGGTCCCCTCAGTAAGGCTTGCAGCTGAACCCGCGTTCAAGAAATCAACAAGTATAACAGTAATGAATCATTTTGTTCTTCAATCACCCAGCACTACTCACCATGGCCTTAATCCAATTTCATCATGAGCACACCAGGTAGACCCTTGATGCAAAAAAGGCAAATAAAACAATACAATATAATATTTAACGAGATGTATCCCCTCTCAGAAAAAGCGAGTCTGACTCTTTCAAGTATTCTTTCTTGGGATTGTTTGAGGGAAATCTTTCAGATATCCCTTGGTAGCAAAAAGCATTGTTAGTGAATCGATGTTCGACACACGAAGAGGTTAGGATATGTTGCAGTTGGAAGCGAGGGTCTGCACGAGTGAGTAATGGAAAGCAGAGCCCCCCTGTTGAACAGACGTAAAGCTATGGCATCAGACAGAAGGCGTCTGGTAGTCTTTGTGTTATGAGGGCCAGGTCTTCTGAGGTAGGAAGCAGGAGGTCTGCAGCGTCACTGGACCTTCTGAGCCCACCTCAGGTCGTCGGCGCGGGGCTTCTCCCCCGTCACACTCTGGATCAGATCCTCCAGGTTCTTCCAGAAGCCAAACCTCTCCAGAGGGTAGTTCAGCCAGCCTGCAGGGGGGGGGGGGGGGGGAGAGAGAGAGAGAGAGAGAGAGAGAGAAGTATCAATAATATGTAAACATTTGAAATGTTAATGTTGTTAATTATTTTGTATTTTGATGCTTTGGCAACATCGTTTTGTTTAACTTTCATGTCAATAAAGCCTCTTTGAATTGAATTGAATTTTGAGAGAGAGAGAGAGACTATTATCTGCCTTATTGTGTTCTGTGGGAGGAGCTTGTGACCTCAGATTTTCATTGACATAACTACACTGTAGCATGTATGCTAGTATGTACACATGACAATAAAAGCTTGAACCTTGAGAGACGGAGAGAGCTGGAGCTTGATGTCAAACACTGATGGTTCATTATGAAGTTAACGGCCGGAGCGTTTCAAGTCTCTCTCATCATGTGCTCAGCAGCTACAGTGGAGATATGTCAATGACAAACTGAAGTCGTCCTCCAACAAAGCAGCATGAATAGGACATAGAACAGGGGGTGTCCAAACTACGGCACGCGGGCCTTTTTGAATCGGCCCTCAGCTAATTCAAAAAGTATAATGAAATATGGCCCACAGATGAAACTTGTGCTTGTCTTGTACTTCTCAAATATATATGCAAACAGATATTACACATTATAAAACGGACAAGTCAAATCAAGCAATCTGATTGGTTCTTAGCCGTGATATACTGAGCGTATACCACGGGTAGAATTGTAAGTTACTTTTCACAACAAGTCAGTATCCCTCTGCGTCTGAGAAAAACAGTATACCGTTGGGCTGAAAAGCAAACTGTACTGGAACAAGAAAGCAGCGAAGAAGTAACGGGGCAGAAGCCCTCCTTTTGACGCAGCGGTCCAGACATAGACATCAAACGGCAAAACATATTCAGTGTGCAGTTCCTTTGGCATTAGGGCAGGGATATCTAGATACTTTTGAAGGTTTAACATAATGAATTGTGCTACTTTTAAAGCAAGCAACGATGTTTTCAAATCTGTAATCAAAGAGGTCCGCAAAAACACTATCGACCAATCAGATTGCTTGATTTGACTTGTCAGTTTTATAAATATATTTAAATTTCTTCCGTTACGAAACTAACTTACAAAGCATAAAATGGAAACATTTAAGATTAACTTCGAACTCCGGGGGGGGTCTTACTATAGTATGGAGGAGTGGATTGAGCAGTGCCTATCTCCAGAAAAAAAAAGCACCTAAACTACGACATGCAGAGCTACGTGAAGAGCAGGTAGACCAACTGGAAAAGTACCACCATTCAAAAGCTTTCTGATGCGGGTCTTGAAACAAAGCAGAGAAATTATGACCGTTAGTGGCCACAGGTGCGAAAGCTCTCTCCAGAGCTACTGGAAGCCCAATCTCGGGGACCGGAGAAAGTGGAGCAATATTCTCGCCACGCCAAGCAACAGCCTCGAACAACCTCAACCTATACAAGTGACCACGTAAGCCATGCTACTGATGCTGGACAGGTTTTCAGTGGATGCACAATAAACAGCAACATACACATTAATGTAAATAAACAGCCAAATAATGGATCAACGCTCTCCGCCTAATATGTTCGCTAGCTGTTAGTGTTGTTGCATAGCAACCACCTCGCACTATGTTTCGTGCAGAAGGCAACGGAGGGACTATTTTATTTTGAACATCATTATTTACTAATAAAAACTATTTAAATTAGAGTGTGTATTTTTCTTTCATATTGCCACACTTGGTAACCGTTTTATAAAAGCAATAGCTCACGACAGGCCGTGGTATATGCTCATTATATCACAGCTAAGGGGGTTGTCGACGCTCCGCTTTGCGCCGAACCACGCCCCCTTAGCTGTGATATAATGAGCATATACCACGGCCTGTCGTGAGCTATTGCTTAAATATTCATGAAGCCCACTTTTCAAACAAATTCAGTCACTTAAAGTTGAAAATTGTTTCAATCAAATCTAAGTTGATAAGAAAGAAGCCCAATAACTTATTTCCATAACAGGCTTGAAATAGACCCTTCAAATGTCCTCTTATCGTCATCAATCTGAGGCTTCTGTTTTAAGGGAGCTGCAGACATAGAAAGTGAACCCTCTGGAGAGCTGAGCCTGTGTTTCTCTTAAAGCTATTCAAGTATTAAGAAGAATTTACATACATTTGAGGATGAAGAACTAATCAATTAGATAAAATAGTGCAAGAGAATGTTTGGAGAGGAGAGGAGAGAGAGAGAACGAGAGGAGAGAGAGAGAACGAGAGGAGAGGAGAGAGAGAGAACGAGAGGAGAGGAGAGAGAGAGAACGAGAGGAGAGGAGAGAACGAGAGGAGAGAGGAGAGGAGAGGAGAGAAGAGAGGAGAGAATGAGAGGAGAGAGAGAGGAGAGGAGAGAGAGAGGAGAGGAGAGGAGAGGAGAGAGAGAGAACGAGAGAGGAGAGGAAAGGAGAGAGGAGAGGAGAGAGAGAGAACGAGAGGAGAGAGGAGAGGAGAGAGGAGAGGAGAGGAGAGAGAAGGAGAGGAGAGGAGAGAGAGAACGAGAGGAGAGGAGAGAGGAGAGGAGAGAGGAGAGGAGAGAGAGAGAACGAGAGGAGAGGAGAGAGAGAGAACGAGAGGAGAGGAGAGAGGAGAGGAGAGGAGAGGAGAGAGGAGAGGAGAGAACGAGAGGAGAGGAGAGGAGAGAGAGAGAACGAGAGAGGAGAGGAAAGGAGAGAGGAGAGGAGAGAGAGAGAACGAGAGGAGAGAGGAGAGGAGAGAGGAGAGGAGAGGAGAGAGAAGAGGAGAGAGAGAGAACGAGAGGAGAGAGAAGAGGAGAGAGAGAACGAGAGGAGAGGAGAGAGGAGAGGAGAGGAGAGAGAGAGAACGAGAGGAGAGGAGAGAGAGAGAACGAGAGGAGAGGAGAGAGGAGAGGAGAGAGAGAACGAGAGGAGAGGAGAGAGAGAGAACGAGAGGAGAGGAGAGAGGAGAGAGAGAGAACGAGAGGAGAGGAGAGAGGAGAGGAGAGAGAGAACGAGAGGAGAGGAGAGAGAGAGAACGAGAGGAAAGGAGAGAGGAGAGGAGAGAGAGAGAATGAGAGGAGAGAGGAGAGGAGAGAGAGAACGAGAGGAGAGGAGAGAGGAGAGGAGAGAGAGAGAACGAGAGGAGAGAGGAGAGGAGAGAGAGAGAACGTGAGGGGAGAGGAGAGGAGAGGAGAGAGAGAGAACGAGAGGAGAGAGGAGAGGAGAGGAGAGAGAGAGAACGAGAGGAGAGGAGAGAGAGAGAGGAAGGCTGACCTGTGGTGATGCAGAAGTAGGTCTCGTGGGGGGAGAGGAAAGGAGAGGAGAGGAGAGAGGAGAGAGGAAAGGAGAGAGGAAAGGAGGAAGGCTGACCTGTGGTGATGCAGAAGTAGGTCTCGTGGGGGAAGAGGAGAGGAGAGGAGAGAGGAAAGGAGAGAGGAAAGGAGAGAAGAAAGGAGGAAGGCTGACCTGTGGTGATGCAGAAGTAGGTCTCGTGGGGGGAGTGGAAAGGAGAGAGGAAAGGAGAGAGGGGAGGAGAGAGGAGAGCAGGAGGGCTGACCTGTGGTGATGCAGAAGTAGGTCTCGTGGGGGGAGAGGAAAGGAGAGAGGAAAGGAGAGAGGAGAGAGAAGAGAGGAAAGGAGAGAGGAGAGCAGGAAGGCTGACCTGTGGGGATGCAGAAGTAGGTCTCGTGGGGGGAGAGGAGAGAGGAAAGGAGAGAGGAGAGCAGGAGGGCTGACCTGTGGTGATGCAGAAGTAGGTCTCGTGGGGGGAGAGGAGAGAGGAAAGGAGAGAGGAGAGGAGAGAGGAAAGGAGAGAGGAGAGAGGAGGCTGACCTGTGGTGATGCAGAAGTAGGTCTCGTGGGGGGAGAGGAGAGAGGAGAGAGGAGGCTGACCTGTGGTGATGCAGAAGTAGGTCTCATGGGGGGAGAGGAGAGAGGAAAGGAGAGAGGAAAGGAGAGAGGAGAGAGGAGGCTGACCTGTGGTGATGCAGAAGTAGGTCTCATGGGGGGAGAGGAGAGAGTAAAGGAGAGAGGAGAGAGGAGGCTGACCTGTGGTGATGCAGAAGTAGGTCTCATGGGGGGAGAGGAGAGAGGAAAGGAGAGAGGAGGCTGACCTGTGGTGATGCAGAAGTAGGTCTTGTGGGGGGAGAGGAGAGAGGAGAGAGGAGAGGAGAGAGGAGAGAGGAGGCTGACCTGTGGTGATGCAGAAGTAGGTCTCGTGGGGGGAGAGGAGAGAGGAAAGGAGAGAGGAGAGAGGAGGCTGACCTGTGGTGATGCAGAAGTAGGTCTTGTGGGGGGAGAGGAGAGAGGAGAGAGGAAAGGAGAGAGGAGAGAGGAGGCTGACCTGTGGTGATGCAGAAGTAGGTCTCGTGGGGGGAGAGGAGAGAGGAAAGGAGAGAGGAGAGAGGAGGCTGACCTGTGGTGATGCAGAAGTAGGTCTCGTGGGGAGAGAGGAAAGGAGAGAGGAGAGAGGAGGCTGACCTGTGGTGATGCAGAAGTAGGTCTCGTGGGGGGAGAGGAGAGAGGAGAGAGGAGAGGAGAGAGGAGAGAGGAGAGAGGAGGCTGACCTGTGGTGATGCAGAAGTAGGTCTCGTGGGGGGAGAGGAGAGAGGAGAGAGGAGAGGAGAGAGGAGAGAGGAGGCTGACCTGTGGTGATGCAGAAGTAGGTCTCGTGGGGGGACACGTGGTGCACTCGGTGGTGTTTTCGGGGCAGGATGATCTTGCAGTCCTGCAGGAATACCACCCAGCGCGGCAGCCCGAAGTACGTGTGCGACCACTTGTGGATCTGATTGGTGAGCGTCACGAAGATGGCGAGGGCGAACAGGAAGCAGAACCACGGGTAACTGTGGTACACCTCGGCTGTGGAGAGGAGGCGTGGCTATTAACAAAGCATAATGACTTCAGGATCATTCAACTTCTGCTTGTCTTATATTGTACTTCTTAAATATACAGGTTGACATATATTACATAGTCATGTGTTAATAGGCCCAATTATCAAATGAATTCAGTCAATTCAAGTTCAAGTAAGATGATAAGAAATGAGAGGGTTTTATTTCCTGACACTTTGAGAGTCTCCTGACACACCGGGGACGCACCGGGGACGCACCGGGGACACACCGGGGACACACGGTGATGTAGAGAAGACATTTACACTCATTCACACCAATGGTGTTTCAGGGCCGGTTCGGAGCTGGAGCTTGAAAAGCACCGGGTTTTCCCGTTCACACCGCAGGGGAGCAGCCTCTTAGCTCCGGAATCCGGTTCGTTTGAAGCACCAAAAAATTGTCCGGCTAGAGCAAAAGGACCGCATACTTCACGCTTACGTCGAGGCAGCCGGACTCTGGGCGGTGTGAAAAGAGCCGGAGCTAAACCGAGGAACCAGTTCTGAACCTGGAAAGCTCTAGCACGGAGCTTGAACCGGAGTTGCGTTGGTGTGAATGAGGTATAAGAGAGTCTCCTGACACACGGGGACACACCGGGGACACGTGGTGATGTAGAGAAGACATCACAAAGTGCATTCTGTATGATAGGGGACCTTTAAGATGTCAGTTTGACAGAGTCTCACCGGGGGAGAGGGTGAGGAAGCTGAAGGCCATGTGGGCCAAAGGGAGGATGGTCAGCATGCAGTTGTCCCCGTTGGTCTCAATGAAGTCGTGGCGGGTGATGGCCGTGGGGTCGATGTGATGCTCTCTGAAGGGCCGGATGAAGGCCTGAAAACAGAGGAACGCACAAATACTACGTTTACACTTATATTCAGGACACACACACACACACACACACACACACACACACACACACACACACACACACACACACACACACACACACACACACACACACACACACACACACACACACACACACACACACACACACACACACACACACACACACACACACACACACACACACACACACACACACACACACACACACACACACACACACACACACACACACACACACACACACACACACACACACACACACACACACTTGGTTGTGTATATATAGGGTATACATGATTTATATATATTTGTATGTTTGTATTCCGGGTTGTGGGAAACAACGATCTGTCCGAACACACAAACTGAAAGATTGACAATAAAGTTGACTTTGAGATATGAATCCTTCTGAAGGGTTTGGTACGAGCCATTGGTCCTCTCATGGCCTCGATCGTTCTGCTCCCACTGGGTCTAAATAGCAAACATCGTCAGACGGGTTTTAAACAACCTTTAGGAGGGTTTTGTTGACCGCACGTCGTCCCCTCTGTCTCTACAGTAAAGGCACTGGTTGGCCATCAACATCTTTTAAATAAAAAACATTATCTAAAGTACAAATAGTGAATATCTGAGTGTCGTGGCTTCCTTTCTTATCTTTCCATCAAGCCACTAGATGCCTTAAACAGACATGTTCAACTCCTTCCCTTTATCTTTGTGTTACTCACAGTTGAAGAGTTTCTCGGCCTCCGATGGTTTGGATGATATTAAGCGATGTGTTTGCTCAAAATAAAATAACAAACGTTTAGCAACAAAGAAAAGAGGCCTTTACAATATTCTAAAGAAAAAGGCAAAACTCAAAGACAATAACAAACCACTTAGGTATTCTTTCTTCTTGTTAAGGCTTTTTTAACTTAATAACTTAAAGGGTAGTTTAACGGTTAAAATCTGTTCCTCAACGGCATCTTTCTGACCCATCACTGTCTCTTTAGAGGAGGCCCCGTGGGAATTGTATTCTTCTATACTCTGTCACAGAGAGCGGTGCAGGGAGGACGTGTTCACCCTGAAGGAAGCTGCTGTTCCCTCGACTAAAAAGCAACGATATTTCTCCAGAGGATTTTGGAAAATAGCTGAAAATCAGGTCTGTAGAAAACGACCCTGTTTGATAAATGCACGTTTTGTTCAGCCGGATAATCTCCACATCTCTACTTTCATAATGTTGAATCATAAATCTAATGTCCAGAAGCTAAATGCTAACGTTATGCTATAAAGGAGCTACAGCCGAGTCCAGCAGCACGACTTCAACGTCACGCCAACTTAAGATCCATATTCAAACACACAGATTCTAGATGGAACGAGTTGAAGCGTTTGTTTGAACAGTCTGCAGGAGGCAGGGACTTGCTCTCAAGCTGAACAGAAACTAACTTAGAGGAGTGTTTACGTGTTCGGTGTAATGACGTACAACGGCCTCCACGACTTCTGTAGTCCTATTCAGCCACTTGGTAACAGCCATCGTTTATCAGACACGTCCACTCTTCAGAAATCACCAGTGGGGTCACTGCTGATGGATTTAATGTAGAACAAAACGTGATCCGTCTCTTTGTCTCAACGACAGACCTTATTTCAGATATTTTCCAAAATCCTACGGAGAGATCCCATTGGCTCTGAGACGAGGGAACAGGAAGTGGAGACATGCTGACTCACTTCACTCAGGACTCGTCACTGCACCGCTCTATTAGAAGGCCTTTCTTATTAAACTAAATACTGGCTCTAAAGGCCCAGATACACCGGCCCGAAATCGGCAGTGAATGGGAGTCGGGCCGAACATGAGCGTGGGCACGCCCTATTCGGAGTGGTGTGCGCCGCACCGTCGGGTCTTTTCTGCCGACCTGACGCCTTTTCTTGCAGATTCAACTTGTTGAATCGGCGTCGGGAACACCACCGGAAGTCGGACAAAGGGATAACACTGATTGGCTGTTCAGCTAGCGAATCAGTGCATGAGAAGCGTTAACGGAAGTGAGGGAGGTGAACAAATGATTTAAAATGGAAGATGGAACACACACGGACGGCTATTTCACCTCATGGGTTTATAGAGCTCCTGTTCGTTCATGTTTTCAACGGACGAGAGTGAAAATGGAAAGAAAAACGCTATTTGTTGTTTGTTTATATCACGGAGTCTGTTCTTCTTCTGTCTTCCGGTTGTTCCGGTTGTTGCCTCTTTTGAATGATGAATACACACTACCGCCGCCTGCTGGTAAGGAGAGTTATTGCCACTCAAGCATACGCAGTTCATACGTGCTCGGCTCGGATTTGCGGTGTGTTCCAGTGCGCGAAGTCGGCAAATACGCAGGAGAGTCCGGCGACGCAACAGTCGGTGTCGGCGTCGGCGACTTCTCAGGTGACTGGCCGGTGTATCTGGGCCTTAACACGTACCTTTCCAAAGATGGGCAGATCCACAGACCCCCAGCTGTCGGCCCCCCAGTGAACGAGTCCCGACGCAAAGTCAGCGGTGAGGATCCCCCCCACTGGAAACAACATTAAAACACAGAGACATGGAGTTACAACAGAGCATGAACACTGTGGACGTTTCATGGACGAAGTTTGTCTTTTGCTAGATTTAATAAAGTAATACAGAAAGTCAATATAAAGTGAGGTGGATCTGAAAAGCAGGAACAGAGCAGCTTCCTCCTCAGAGGAGAGAAGCTCTGCTGACAGTCTCTCTGTGTGTTCATGAGAGGAAACAGCTGCTCCTCCATCCCATCATCAAACCATTACACCCCCTCGTCCTTAACCATTTAATCCCCCTTTTACTTCCTTTGCCTCCTGACATGTAAGCCCTTAACCTCTCTGTTGAACACACACGAGACTAACAACTCAGTTTAACAGAGTAAACGGCATCAGAGTATAAGACGATATGTGATTATATGATAACGACAAACAAACAAGGAAGCCACGACAAACACTTTGTAATGGATCCACCAGCGCCTCCTCACCGATGCTCAGCAGGATGGACCACAGGTGGCCCAGGTGGAAGTTGGCAAGAAGGTGAAAGAAGTTGAAGGCCATGAGAGAGAAGCAGAGCACCACGCTGCACCACTCCTGACATCTTTTACCTGGAGGAGAGAGGGCAGAGGACACATCCTTTACTCAGGTACAAGTACACATCCTTTACTCAGGTACAAGTACACATCCTTTACTCAGGTACAAGTACACATCCTTTACTCAGGTACAAGTACACATCCTTTACTCAGGTAGAAGGACACACATCCTTTACTCAGGTACAAGTACACATCCTTTAGTCAGGTACAAGTACACATCCTTTACTCAGGTACAAGTACACATCCTTTACTCAGGTAGAAGGACACACATCCTTTACTCAGGTACAAGTACACATCCTTTAGTCAGGTACAAGTACACATCCTTTACTCAGGTACAAGTACACATCCTTTACTCAGGTACAAGTACACATCCTTTACTCAGGTAGAAGGACACACATCCTTTACTCAAGTAGAAGTACACATCCTTTACTCAAGTAGAAGTACACATCAGGTACGAGTACACATCCTTTACTCAGGTACAAGTACACATCCTTTACTCAGGTAGAAGTACACATCCTTTACTCAGGTACAAGTACACATGCTTTACTCAGGTACAAGTACACATCCTTTACTCAGGTACAAGTACACATCCTTTACTCAGGTACAAGTACACATCCTTTACTCAGGTACAAGTACACATCAGGTACAAGTACACATGCTTTACTCAGGTACAAGTACACATCCTTTACTCAAGTAGAAGTACACATCCTTTACTCAAGTAGAAGTACACACATCCTTTACTCAAGTACAAATCCTTTACTCAAGTAGAAGTACACATCCTTTACTCAGGTACAAATCCTTTACTCAAGTAGAAGAACACATCCTTTACTCAAGTAGAAGTACACACATCCTTTTCTCAAGTAGAAGTACACACATCCTTTACTCAAGTAGAAGTACACATCCTTTACTCAAGTAGAAGTACACATCCTTTACTCAAGTAGAAGTACACATCCTTTACTCAAGTAGAAGTACACACATCCTTTACTCAAGTACAAATCCTTTACTCAAGTAGAAGTACACATCCTTTACTCAGGTACACATCCTTTACTCAAGTAGAAGTACACACATCCTTTTCTCAAGTAGAAGTACACACATCCTTTTCTCAAGTAGAAGTACACACATCCTTTACTCAAGTAGAAGTACACACATCCTTTTCTCAAGTAGAAGTACACATCCTTTACTCAAGTAGAAGTACACACATCCTTTACTCAAGTACAAATCCTTTACTCAAGTAGAAGTACACATCCTTTACTCAGGTACACATCCTTTACTCAAGTAGAAGTACACACATCCTTTTCTCAAGTAGAAGTACACACATCCTTTTCTCAAGTAGAAGTACACACATCCTTTACTCAAGTAGAAGTACACATCCTTTACTCAAGTAGAAGTACACATCCTTTACTCAAGTAGAAGTACACATCCTTTACTCAAGTAGAAGTACACACATCCTTTACTCAAGTACAAATCCTTTACTCAAGTAGAAGTACACATCCTTTACTCAGGTACACATCCTTTACTCAAGTAGAAGTACACACATCCTTTTCTCAAGTAGAAGTACACACATCCTTTACTCAAGTAGAAGTACACACATCCTTTTCTCAAGTAGAAGTACAGATACTCGTGTTTGAAAGTACTCTGGTAAAAGTAGAAGTACTGACTAAACTTCTTTACTCAAGTAAAAGTAAAGAGGCTTTGAAATGTACTTCAGTAAAAAGTACCCATAACTAGCAGCTGTTTTAAAGAGTACCTGACCTCCCTTTATATTAATAGAACAATAATGTCATTGTTAGCTAATGAATGTTTCCATGGTGACCAACGGCAACATGACAACGTTTTCATTGGTCCCTCTTCTTTAGAGAAGACCAGGAAATGATGGATACACGGATCGTGTTCAAATCAATAGGCACGCAATGACTCTAAATAATAATGATCACGCCACCAAACACACATTCAGACTAAAGGAACCAGCCTGTTTGGAAAATGAGAGAAGAAGAAAGTACAGGTATTTGTGTTCAACATGTAAGAAGTAGAAAGTACAGGTATTTGAGTTCAACATGTAAGAAGTAGAAAGTACAGGTATTTGAGTTCAACATGTGAGAAGTAGAAAGTACAGGTATTTGGGTTCAACATGTAAGAAGTAGAAAGTACAGGTATTTGAGTTCAACATGTAAGAAGTAGAAAGTACAGGTATTTGAGTTCAACATGTAAGAAGTAGAAAGTACAGGTATTTGTGTTCAACATGTAAGAAGTAGAAAGTACAGGTATTTGAGTTCAACATGTAAGAAGTAGAAAGTACAGGTATTTGTGTTCAACATGTAAGAAGTAGAAAGTACAGGTATTTGAGTTCAACATGTGAGAAGCAGAAAGTACAGGTATTTGTGTTCAACATGTAAGAAGTAGAAAGTACAGGTATTTGAGTTCAACATGTAAGAAGTAGAAAGTACAGGTATTTGAGTTCAACATGTAAGAAGTAGAAAGTACAGGTATTTGAGTTCAACATGTAAGAAGTAGAAAGTACAGGTATTTGTGTTCAACATGTGAGAAGTAGAAAGTACAGGTATTTGTGTTCAACATGTGAGAAGCAGAAAGTACAGGTATTTGGGTTCAACATGTAAGAAGTAGAAAGTACAGGTATTTGTGTTCAACATGTAAGAAGTAGAAAGTACAGGTATTTGGGTTCAACATGTAAGAAGTAGAAAGTACAGGTATTTGAGTTCAACATGTAAGAAGTAGAAAGTACAGGTATTTGTGTTCAACATGTAAGAAGTAGAAAGTACATGTATTTGTGTTCAACATGTAAGAAGTAGAAAGTACATGTATTTGTGTTCAACATGTAAGAAGTAGAAAGTACATGTATTTGTGTTCAACATGTAAGAAGTAGAAAGTACAGGTATTTGTGTTCAACATGTAAGAAGTAGAAAGTACAGGTATTTGTGTTCAACATGTAAGAAGTAGAAAGTACATGTATTTGTGTTCAACATGTAAGAAGTAGAAAGTACATGTATTTGTGTTCAACATGTAAGAAGTAGAAAGTACAGGTATTTGTGTTCAACATGTAAGAAGTAGAAAGTACAGGTATTTGTGTTCAACATGTAAGAAGTAGAAAGTACAGGTATTTGTGTTCAACATGTAAGAAGTAGAAAGTACAGGTATTTGTGTTCAACATGTAAGAAGTAGAAAGTACAGGTATTTGTGTTCAACATGTAAGAAGTAGAAAGTACATGTATTTGTGTTCAACATGTAAGAAGTAGAAAGTACAGGTATTTGTGTTCAACATGTAAGAAGTAGAAAGTACAGGTATTTGTGTTCAACATGTGAGAAGTAGAAAGTACAGGTATTTGTGTTCAACATGTGAGAAGTAGAAAGTACAGGTATTTGTGTTCAACATGTGAGAAGTAGAAAGTACAGGTATTTGAGTTCAACATGTAAGAAGTAGAAAGTACAGGTATTTGAGTTCAACATGTAAGAAGTAGAAAGTACAGGTATTTGAGTTCAACATGTAAGAAGTAGAAAGTACAGGTATTTGAGTTCAACATGTAAGAAGTAGAAAGTACAGGTATTTGTGTTCAACATGTAAGAAGTAGAAAGTACAGGTATTTGTGTTCAACATGTAAGAAGTAGAAAGTACAGGTATTTGAGTTCAACATGTAAGAAGTAGAAAGTACAGGTATTTGTGTTCAACATGTAAGAAGTAGAAAGTACAGGTATTTGTGTTCAACATGTAAGAAGTAGCAAGTACAGGTATTTGAGTTCAACATGTAAGAAGTAGAAAGTACAGGTATTTGTGTTCAACATGTGAGAAGTAGAAAGTACAGGTATTTGAGTTCAACATGTAAGAAGTAGAAAGTACAGGTATTTGAGTTCAACATGTAAGAAGTAGAAAGTACAGGTATTTGAGTTCAACATGTAAGAAGTAGAAAGTACAGGTATTTGTGTTCAACATGTAAGAAGTAGAAAGTACAGGTATTTGTGTTCAACATGTAAGAAGTAGAAAGTACAGGTATTTGAGTTCAACATGTAAGAAGTAGAAAGTACAGGTATTTGTGTTCAACATGTAAGAAGTAGAAAGTACAGGTATTTGAGTTCAACATGTAAGAAGTAGAAAGTACAGGTATTTGAGTTCAACATGTAAGAAGTAGAAAGTACAGGTATTTGAGTTCAACATGTAAGAAGTAGAAAGTACAGGTATTTGAGTTCAACATGTAAGAAGTAGAAAGTACAGGTATTTGTGTTCAACATGTAAGAAGTAGAAAGTACAGGTATTTGAGTTCAACATGTAAGAAGTAGAAAGTACATGTATTTGTGTTCAACATGTGAGAAGTAGAAAGTACAGGTATTTGTGTTCAACATGTAAGAAGTAGAAAGTACAGGTATTTGTGTTCAACATGTAAGAAGTAGAAAGTACATGTATTTGTGTTCAACATGTAAGAAGTAGAAAGTACATGTATTTGTGTTCAACATGTGAGAAGTAGAAAGTAAAAAGTAATGGAGTAAAGCACTGATACCAGAAACATGTACTTAAGTACAGTAAGGAAGTATTTGTACTCTAATACTTCCCACCTCTGTCTGGAAGGAAAACAGAGAGAGATGTTGATATTAGAGAAAGCAAGACTGAACACAGAGTAGTTAGTTGTTTTTAGTATTTGATATTTACTATTTTACTTGAATGTGCAAAATGACTTGTCACTGTCACAGGCTGCTACCTATTCTCTACTGGGGCACTGCAATACGTTACTTTAAATCTTTGTATATTGTATATTGAGCTATTGTATATTGAGCTATTGTATATTGCATACTTTTATGAAGATGTATCTGTATTATCTGTATTGTAGTTTTGGAGCAACCTGGCAAAAAGAATTTCCTTCGGGAGTTCTATCTATTTTAATCTAATAAACCCAGAACCTGATTAAATTATCAGTCCTCGAGAACGTCATGACATCCAAACTAAAAACGTCCAAAGGTTAGTGACATGATTAATTAGCAGCTGTTATTTTATTCACCGTCACAACATTTCTCTGCTCCTTGAGGGGAAGTGAAATAACTCAACTAAACTAAATGTCTCAAAAAAGTCTGATCACTAAAGATCTTCAGCTGGTGTGAGGATAAAGAAAGGAGAGGAGTATTTGAACAGAGGGCGTGAAGGCCTTTTACTTCATCGAGTTCAAATGCTGTGTTTTGTTTTGCACCGGGAACACAAACATAGCTCACTTATGGATGGGTCGCTGACAAAATACTCAAAATGACAGCAAAGTGACACAAAAACAAAGAGCAAACGGCTAAAATAGCTGCAATGAGACACAAGGAGACTCACAGTGACTGCAACAAGGCACAATGTGCACATAACACCACCACATAGACACTTAGGAACGATATATAAGTGTCTAACAAATACAAAGAGACACCTAAAAGAGGCTCATCAACTATGAAGGCTTTGAGCATGTCCATTGCCTGATAACCCCTCTCTCACTGTACCTGCTGCACACAGACAGATGCATTACAGTCATGATACTGAGAGGACGGACATCATGTCTATTCCAGAACATTAGGGATAGGGCATTTATTATCCCTGCAGTACAGTGTGAAAAGTACATGTACTCAATAACTGTACTTAAGTAAACACACACACACACACACACACACACACACACACACACACACACACACACACACACACACACACACACACACACACACACACACACACACACACACACACACACACACACACACACACACACACACACACACACACACACACACACACACACACACACACACACACACACACACACACACACACACACACACACACACACACACACACACAGAGTTGTGTAACAAACAAAGGTCTCTCTGGTCTGTTTAAGGCTAAACTCTACTTCCTGTTTGTTTCTTGGTAACTATGGTGGAGATGTATCATCTAGGTGTCATTCAGTACACTGGTTTATGCCTTACTGTGACCCAGTACTAAGATCTGGTACTTAGTAAGTAGAAGTACTCCAATCTGGTACTTGAGTAAAAGTAGAAGTACCCAGATCTTACTCCAGGTGGAACTAAAGTCTGATTTAATACTTGATTATATTTCACATCATTCCTCCAGATCTGTGAAGTAACTAAAGCTATTAAATGTAGTGGAGTAGAAGTACACCATTTACCTCTGAACTGTAGTGGGGTAGAAGTACACAGTAGTATAAAATAGAAATACTCAAGTAGAGTACAAGTATACCTGAAAAGTGTACTTGAGTAAATCTACCTAGTTACTTTACATCACTGAATAAACCTGATTCTGGTCTGTCCTTCCAGATGACAATATACATCTGTAACTCTTCATTAAATAACACTCTGGTTTAAAATTGTGTATTTGTGACTAACTGTGACACATTTCCTCCTGAGAAACTATGCTATGTAACGTCGTTATGTCACCCGCCTCTCGAGGACTCACAGCTCGAGCCCCTGGACTCACCTGGTGAGTAAAGGTCCTTGAGCTCCCGGGCCCCCGCGTGCTGTGGACCCCCCCTCCCGCTCCGACCATCGTTCTGGGGGTTCTGGTTCTTCTCTACAATCCCGTCCGCTTTGGTAACCATTCTCGCCATTTCTGTCTCTCCACACTGTGAGCCCAGCCCCTTCAGGAACCAACGCTCTCACCAAGGTTTCTCAGCCCACAGACAGCGCGGGGCTCTCAGCCAATCAGCGGCGAGTCAGTGAGTGCAGCAGCCAATCAGGGGACGGGAAGTGGCTCATCGGAATGTCGACTGACCAATGGGAGGAAAGACTGTATTTTCTGACCCCACCCTCTCTGAAAACTGGCTTCAGCGTCGGAGGCGAGATCGCGTTCATTCCTATAACAGCTGTTCAGTGACGCATAAAGCAGAGATATAAACTTAATAATTAACCAATAATTAAAACAATATAGGAGCACAATTAAAAATATTATGAATACAAATGCAATCAAAACTAATTGTGTAATTAACAAATATTTAATCTGAAATATGGAACTGTATTTTTCTTTCTTTCTTTAATGTCATTTTTTACTATTTTATATGTCTGCCACTGACGTCAACTTTTTTGTTCAACATTTATGATGTTGATATATGTTCTTGAATAAAATAAAAACAATAAAGTGGCTAATGAAGCCAGAATGATATGAAAAGTACCCGGATGTGGGCCCACAGAGCATGCGCAGTTGAGTTTCCCTCTAAGCCCCGCCTCCGTCCTCTCGCTCTCACTGACACGGAAGTTCAGTTCATTTGTTTCCGCTTTTTATTTATTTTTCCTTTATTTATTAAAATTGTAAATAATAAGTCATAATAATTACATAAATAGTCATATTAGTGAGATGAAGGATTCATAATAATGAGATAAATGAGTCATAATAGGGAGATAAATGAGTCACTATGCAAAAATATATACAGTTATATTATTAACTCGCTGTCATTCCCGCGCATGCCCTGTAGCTTCTGTTTTGTTTACATCACTGTCTTCGCACCGAGCGGAGGACTGACAGCCGCTCTTCAGCTCTCTTTTCCGGGTAAATCATGTCCGTGAAACACGCTCTGATCCGCGGGCTGGAGCTCGGCCGCTCGCTGCTTGTGAACCTGAAACCTGGAGCCCGGGTCGCTGCGAGGTTACGGGTCGGAGGAGCCTCGGTCCCGCCGGCCCCACAGCCTCGGGTTTTCCTGCCCTCCCGGTACCGGTACTACCGCTCCTCTCTGCGTGGTTTGGCCGCCCGGATGCTGGCCTCCGTCGGCTTCAGGAGCTCCGGAGGATCCCCCAGAAACAGAGCCGTGTTCCTGGCCTTCGGGCTCGGTGTGGGGCTCGTGGAGCAGCTGGAGGAGGACCGGAGGAGCACTGCTACCTGTGAGGAGATCCAGGTAAACAACACCAGATAAAGAGAGGAGATCCAGGTAAACAACACCAGATAAAGAGAGGAGATCCAGGTAAACAACACCAGATAAAGAGAGGAGATCCAGGTAAACAACAACAGATCAAGAGAGGAGATCCAGGTAAACAACAACAGATAAAGAGAGGAGATCCAGGTAAACAACAACAGATAAAGAGAGGAGGTCCAGGTAAACAACACCAGATAAAGAGAGGAGATCCAGGTAAACAACAACAGATAAAGAGAGGAGATCCAGGTAAACAACACCAGATAAAGAGAGGAGATCCAGGTAAACAACACCAGATAAAGAGAGGAGATCCAGGTAAACAACAACAGATCAAGAGAGGAGATCCAGGTAAACAACACCAGATAAAGAGAGGAGATCCAGGTAAACAACACCAGATAAAGAGAGGAGATCCAGGTAAACAACAACAGATCAAGAGAGGAGATCCAGGTAAACAACACCAGATAAAGAGAGGAGATCCAGGTAAACAACACCAGATAAAGAGAGGAGATCCAGGTAAACAACACCAGATAAAGAGAGGAGATCCAGGTAAACAACACCAGATAAAGAGAGGAGATCCAGGTAAACAACAACAGATCAAGAGAGGAGATCCAGGTAAACAACACCAGATAAAGAGAGGAGATCCAGGTAAACAACACCAGATAAAGAGAGGAGATCCAGGTAAACAACAACAGATCAAGAGAGGAGACCCAGGTAAACAACACCCGGAAATAATAATGTAGAGCGGGGACTCAGTGTATTATTACTGCCGGGGACAGTAGTGTAAGAAGTGCCCTTCCTTAAAAGTACACAAGTGTCCAAATGTCAGGGCCCCGAAGCATTTAAATAGTTAAAGAGGTCATTCTGTGCTCACGTTCAGGTGTATATTGGTATGTTCTGCACAAAAAAGTCAAAATTCAGAGATAAAAGTCCAACCCATTCTGAAAAGCGTCTCGTTAGAAAATATTAAGATTCCCCAGGCTAACCCTCACCTCTGTGCGTCTCTCTTTGTCTTCCCCCTGCAGGCGGTGTTCAGGAGGAAGAGGTTCCCGAGCTCCATGAAACCGATGCCCTCGGGGTACAAACTGCACGATTACATCATCGGGGCTCAGATCGGAAAAGGCTCCAACGCTGCTGTGTACGAAGCTGCAGCTCGATTCACTCCCAAAAGAGAGGAGGAAGAGGAGGTGGAGCTCAGAGAGGAGGAGGAGGTGAAGCTCAGAGAGGAAGAGGAGGAGGTGAAGGAAGGGGCTCCGTCTCTGACCTGCTGCTCCTTCAGAAGATTCCCCCTGGCGATCAAGATGATGTGGAACTTCGGGGTGGGTCTTCCACACGAGGAGAGGGATGCTGCTGCTCCAGAAGTTATTTATTAATTATAAGCAAGATGAAATAATACGCCGTGTCACAAGGGTTTTTATTGAAAGAGACTTCTTATGATATTTGACTTTACCACATGTACAGCTTACTGAGGGTTAGGGTTACACCTTAGCACACGATAACTCACGTGATTTTACATGAACACACATTTGACCACAAATGATTTAAAATGTTAACATACGTGAATTTTTACGTGAACACCCAGGATTTCACTCTCACTACTTTTAAATCCAGGCTGAAGACTTTTCTTTTTGCCGCTGCCTTTAATTGAACTATTCACATCTGCACTGCACTGTGACTGTTATTCATGTTTTATTATCTTTGCTCTTTAATGTTTCTAATGTCTTTCATGTTTGTAAAGCCCTTTGAATTGCCTTGTGTTGGAAAGTGCTGTATAAATGAACTTGTCTTATCTCATTTGACTGAAAGGTGTTTTTGTGGCTGTGTTTCAGGCGGGGTCTTCCAGCGAGGCGATCCTGAGCTCGATGTCTCAGGAGTTGGTTCCTGCCGGCCGATTGGCCCTGAAGCCGGAGGGGGAGGAGCCTCTGGACGGGTGAGAGTTACACTCCGACTGTGTGTGTGTGTGTGTGTGTGTGTGTGTGTGTGTGTGTGTGTGTGTGTGTGTGTGTGTGTGTGTGTGTGTGTGTGTGTGTGTGTGTGTGTGTGTGTGTGTGTGTGTGTGTGTGTGTGTGTGTGTGTGTGTGTGTGTGTGTGTGTGTGTGTGTGTGAGAGCTTCCCTAGAGCAAGTGGTGCTGCTCTGCATGAATGATAACTGATAAAGAGATCTCTCTCTCTCTCTCTCTCTCTCTCTCTCTCTCTCTCTCTCTCTCTCTCTCTCTCTCTCTCTCTCTCTCTCTCTCTCTCTCTCTCTCTCTCTCTCTCTCTCTCTCTCTCTCTCTCTCTCTCTCTCTCTCTCTCTCTCTCTCCCTCCCCCCCCACAGACACTTTGGCTTTCTGCCCAGACGGGTGTCGGCTCATCCGAACGTGATCCGTGTTCACCGAGCGTTCACCGCCGAGGTGCCGCTGCTCCCCGGGGCGAGGGAGGAATACCCCGACGTCCTGCCCGCCAGACTGAACCCCGGCGGGCTGGGAAACAACCGCACGCTGTTCCTCGTCATGAAGAGGTACGGCCACTTACAATCTAAAGTCACCTGCTTTATTTATAAAGGAATTCTCCTCCACTGAAAGGTATTGAATTCATGTCATGAAATCAGATCTAAAACTTGAATTGATATCTACAGCTCCGGAAGAAACTTCATTCAGTAGGGCTGGGAATCACCAGGCTCCCAGCGATACGATACTATCACGATACTTAAGCCACGATACGATAGTATTGTGATTCTACGATATGCTAAGTATTGCGATACGATATATTGCGATTTATAAGTTACACAAAACACATCCTGTAGCAGTTCTGAAGAGTTAGCAGCCAGGTATATATTGCAAAGTTATTAACGGCATAAATACATATATTGCACATATTGTACATAGTTGGTATGTGATATATCTGAGACCTATAATATATGCCTAAAATAGTATAATATGAGACCTTTAAGTGCTTTTCCCCCCCCCATGCTGCAGTTACCCCGGGACTCTGCGTCAGTTCCTGTCTGGGAACCAGCCGAGCCGCAGGCAGCGAGTCCTGATGCTGCTGCAGCTGCTGGAGGGCGTGCAGCATCTCTGCAGCGAGGGGGTCGCTCACCGGGACCTGAAGACCGACAACATCCTGCTGGAGCTGGACTCAGGTCAGAGACACACTGCCTCTCCTCCACTCTTAGAAACATATCGGTTTAGGAATCAATAATCAGGTACTAATTTATTCTTGCAAGAAGGAGCAGAGTTAAATCACATACAGGAATATGGTTCAACCAAGAGGCAAACTCTGGGGAAGAGCCGGGACGCTAATACGGAAGTGCCTCAAACTGCAGTTCATCTAGTGGCCAGTAGGAGCAGTCTGCAGAAGGGAGCAATTTCCATAGACCCCCATGTTAAAATCAAATCAATCAAATCGAGTAATTGGTTGCTTCCCTTTTTCCCCACGAGCTGGGACATAGCATAAATTGGGGACTCGTCCAGAACCCGGGACCCCAGAGAGAACAATAACACAACATTTGAGTCCCTCAGTTGAATTATTCCTGGATGTCCTCAGACCTCAGTCGCTCAGAGAACATTAGAGGTTTCAAAGTGTGATTTGTTCCTGCAGCTGGATGTCCTCGGCTGGTGATCTCGGACTTTGGCTGCTGTCTGTCTCAGAGCGACTGCAGTCTGCAGCTTCCCTTCAACAGCATGTGGGTGAGCCGGGGGGGCAACGCCTGCCTCATGGCCCCCGAGGTGAGCTTCAGTAACTCTTTAAAGGTCTCCTATTATACTATTCTTAGGCACATATCGACCCTTGTCAATTAAGTACAGGGGTCCCTCAGGGCTCTGTTCTCGGTCCCCTCCTCTTCTCCCTGTACATAAACTCGCTCGGATGTTTCCAGTGGCGTTTTCTCCTGGAGGCCAAGGGAAGCCAGGCTTCCCCTGTTTTTTCGGAATTGTAGTTATAATTTTAATAAATAAATAAAAACACTTCGTTTAGTTTCGATAATTATTCTGCCGGCCCGTCTCTCCCCCATTCTCATTGAGTATTTTACAAAGAGTGAAACAGCGCCCCTCTAGATGTTATGGTGAAACAGTAGATTGCACTCTCTGTTGCGAGAGGAGGCCAGCCGAAATTGGCTTCCCTTGGTGAAAAAAAATGGAGGGATTGACCAATCAGATGAGGCTCACGTCATGCCCCTGCCAACCTGTGATTGGTCAGGGCCATGCCAAGGGAAGCCAGAGGCGGCTGGCTTCCCTTGCCTCACAATCCAATCAAATCGCATCAACTTAGTGGTGCAGTGACGCGTCCTGAAACCCGGAAGTAAGCTGCGCTCGGTTTCCCTCGACAAAATAGCAATGGGATTTCTCCACAGGATTTTGGAAAATAGCTCGAAAAAAGGTCAGTGGAAAACGAACCTGTTAGGTAAATGCACGTTTTGTTCAGTCGGATAATATCCACATGTCTACCCTACTTTTATAATTTTCGAATGATAAATCTAATCGATAGAAGATAGATAGCGTCACTGCACCACTCTCACCGCCGTTAGAAAGTAGCAAGCAACTGAAGCAAGTGCAATTATGGAGGGTGGAGATTTGGAGTATTTAATCAAAAATAATTGTACTAAACTTCCGCTACAGCAGCAACAACAAATACAATCTGATGACAGGCCAGTGCCCAAACTGGAGCTGTGTACAGCGAGGAACAAAGGAGCGAACCGGACGTAAAACGTTAAAGGTCTCCTGATTTAGTTTGTGAATGAATGCTTATTAGAGTTTGGGCTGGAGAGTGCGTGCGGACTTGTCGGTCAGATAACAGGCGTGTGTAAGTCCTGCATCTGTATGATACAAATGTGTGTAAAATGATACCGGGCGCTGTAATCACTCATCTGGTTACGTTAT
>NC_136902.1:2174911-2219560 GCF_949606895.1 Notothenia rossii
CCCAAACCGCCTACTGGTTAAAGCACGTTATTACACGTTTAGAGTAATGCAATGCAGGAAGATTGTGTTGCTTTTTAATGACTGTTTAAAATGCCTTTATCTTAATGTCTTTTATTATTATTAACTACTTGTTACTTGTTGCTAGGGACGCTGCTATCAATATTATTTCTGTTATGTTGTGTAACTGTTTAATGGTGTTATCTTTATTGCTACCCCCTTCCCCGTCAATGTATAGTGTTGGTCCACAGCACAAACGTATTAGTTTAACAAAATCCGCATCTAAAATTGTGGCATAGATACGTTATTTTCCCCTGTGCAATTCTCCATTTACTCAACAATAACACATAATTATCCTTGTGTTTATTTATTTGTTTGATTAATAAACACAAGTTGGAGTCCGTCAGGACTAGGGTTGGGTACCGAGAACCGGCTCCGGTTCGGAACCGGTTCCAACATTTCGATTCCAACGGCATCATTTAGAAATGTGAATTTCGGTTCCGCTTTTCGATGCCTGAGGAAATATTTCTCGCCGCTCTCCGTAGCCTACTGTATGACTGCGGCGGGGCGGGGAATGTAGCGTTGTACCTACACTTCCTACAGCGTAACCTGGGACCAGGGCCGGCCCGTCGCACTGGCGTTATAGATGTTCGCCTAGGGCGCCAGATCTGTGGAGGCGCTGCCCTGGCAGCTCTTGGAGAAATCTTTTTTTTTTTACCGTTGGTGCTCATCCTAATTTTTGGCCTTGATGTAACAACATTCATAATTAAGTAAATGTAACACCCTTTTCATCCCGGTTACACTTTTCATTTGCCCTGTACGATG
Source organism: Notothenia rossii (assembly GCF_949606895.1). NCBI lineage: Eukaryota > Metazoa > Chordata > Actinopteri > Perciformes > Nototheniidae > Notothenia > Notothenia rossii. The sequence continues at coordinate 2,175,734 of NC_136902.1, forward strand.
GGGGCTGTAAGTGATGAAAATGGGGGATGTTGGCTTATCTGGCACCCGCAGCTCACAGCCAAAGTGCGTGTGACAGCCCGTCCACACTACAGCTTCAAAAAAAGCTTGGAGCTGGGCGTGTCTGAAGCTTGGGGATTTTATTCGAGCACCGCGACCAACAACCAATCACATTAATGTCCCGCCCCCGGCATAGAAAGCAAAAAACCCCGGGGATTTTATGCGAGCAATATATATATATATATATATATATATATATAAACTCCCCAAACAGGTGAAAACCTACCAGTTTCACCCACTGTCTCTGCCACCTCCCTCCAAGCCTGGTTCCTCCGGTTTGTATCCCGGTAAATAGTTCTGGTCGTAAAGAACCGGGTGATTTGCTACCGTAATTTCTTATTAAAATAAATGGGTCTGGCTCTCCCAGCTTGCACGCGGTTTGATTGGCTAGCTCTTGAACTGTCAGATTTGCATAAACGGGATTTTCTGCAGCTGGAGACGGCGGAGACGGACCGCTATGCTACCCACAATTCAGTTCGGCGAAAAGCGAGGCAACGTGACGTCACCCCATTCAAAGTGAATGGGCAGACGCGTTGGAAACCGTTTTTGAAGCTGTCGAAGCTGTAGTGTGGACGGGCCGTGAGCGTGGGAGCGAGCGAGGGAGAAAGGGAGGGTGCACCGGTACCAGCGCTGTTGTTATTAGCATCTGGTGCTAGCTGCTCTAACGGATATTAGAAGAAGATGTTTCTACAATAATGTGGAGGGAGAGTCCTCTCCAGTCAGACTGAGGCTGATAACTACAGCTCAGTGAGGTAAAGGACTGAGTGTTTAGATAGTTCACTTTAGTCTAAGTTATCTCAGTGGGTCTCAAACGTTTTGATCACAATTTATGTAAACACATATTTCCAAGGCACTCCTTTGTAATTATTAGGATAAAACAGGTTTGAAATCATTCCAATGTATACTATGGGACAGTAAACCAGACATATCGTTTTAAACTGGAGAGATAAAAAAATATGCATAAATAAAATAGTAAAATAAGATATGAATGAACAACAAAAATAAAATATGTGACATTTATTTGTTATTGGCTATGGTAGGTTATTGGTTATGTTCACATACTTATTTGATTATTAAAATGTAAACCGATCTTTTTCATATGGGTGTTTAGAGTTGATCTAGTCTCTAGTAATTCTGAAAATTGGCATTTTAATGGCCAAACCAACTTTAAAATAGTCATTTTCCACCGAGAATAAAACGAAGTTCGGCCATGTTTTTTTTTTCTGCAGGGAGAAATTTGAAGATCACGTGACATAGACGCCAGCCATTGGAATGAATGGTGAAAAAAAACGAGTTTGTCAAACAGAGCACATGGTGTAGTCCTAAACGATAGCTGGGGATTCTGGGTAGTGTAGTGTCTTCTGCCATCCTTTACTCCGAAAAAATATTTGTTTCTCCGAATCGAAGGGGAACAATGGAAAAGCATTGCACACAATTTAAACCAATCAATGTTGTGTAATTAACAAGGATAATCTGGTGTTTTTTAGTCGATGAGTAGTGCAGATAACACTGTAAAATCAATCCACAGTAAGGGGAATACTTACTTCCGGGTGTACAATTCTCCGTTATCCAATGGGAATGGACGCTCACATTGCCTTTAAGGGCAGCCGACACAAACGAATGCCGTGCTTCCATGAGCGTCAAATCCCGCCGCAGATGGGAATACATTGCAATCAGTTGAAAGCTATTTGTGTCCCTTTATGAAGCTGAAGGAGCCTAGGAGCGTCACAACTGCACGCCACGGGACCCTGACCAAACGTCGCTCCTGGACGATTATGGAGTGAGAGTGTGTTGGTCTCTGACCTGAGAGTCTTCAGTTCACAGTGTGGACTCTCCAGTCCAGCAGACAGCAGCTTCACTCCTGAATCCTGCAGGTCGTTGTTACTCAGGTCCAGATCTCTCAGACTAGAGGACTGGGAGCTGAGGACTGAGGACAGAGCTGAGCAGCTTCTCTCTGACAGGTTACAAACACTCAGTCTGAAAGAATTCAATAACATGTCCATTCAATAATTAGTATATGAAGAAACATAGAATTGAGATGGTCAACATTTTTAAACAGTTTTATACCAACCTGAGAGTCTTCAGTTCACAGTGTGGACTCTCCAGTCCAGCAGACAGCAGCTTCACTCCTGAATCCTGCAGGTCGTTGTTACTCAGGTCCAGATCTCTCAGACTAGAGGACTGGGAGCTGAGGACTGAGGACAGAGCTGAGCAGCTTCTCTCTGACAGGTTACAGCCACTCAGCCTGAAGAGACGATGAGGACAACAGTTATTCAGAAGACAGCAGTGTATTAATAACTGATTCACTAAATCAAATGATCTCTGTACTCACAGAGCTTTGTTGGAGGCTTTGACCACTGGCAGCAGCCTCAGAAGAGCCTCCTCTGAAGCAGAGTATCTCTTCAGGTCAAACACGTTCAGATCTTCTCCTGATGACAGTAAGATGAAGACCAGAGCTGACCACTGAGCAGGAGACAGATTATCTGTGGAGAGACTTCCTGAACTCAGGGACTGTTGGATCTGCTCCACTAGAGAACGATCATTCAGTTCATTCAGACAGTGGAACAGGTTGATGCTTCTCTCTGGAGACAGATCCTCTTCTATCTTCTTCTTGATGTACTGGACTGTTTCCTGATTGGTCTCTGAGCTACTTCCTGTCTGTTTCAGCAGGCCTCGTAGGAGTTTCTGATTGGTCTGCAGAGAAAGACCCAGGAAGAAGCGCAGGAACAAGTCCAGGTGTCCGTTTGGACTCTGTAAGGCCTGGTCCACAGCACTCTGGTAGAGATGTGTTAGTTCAGGTTTGACTTCAGACTTCTGGGAGATTGTTGGTTCTTCTGCCAGCCGGTTGACTCCAGAGGTGATGAAGGTCAGATGGACATGAAGAGCAGCCAGAAACTCCTGAACGCTCAGATGGACGAAGCAGAACACCTTGTCCCTCTGGTACAGTCCTCTCTCCTCTCTAAAGACCTGTGTGAACACTCCTGAGTACACTGAGGCTGCTCTGATATCGATGCCACACTCTGTCAGGTCGGACTCATAGAAGATCAGGTTGCCTTTCTGCAGCTGCTCAAAAGCCAGTTTCCCCAGAGCCTCCATCATGTTCCTGCTCTCTGGACTCCAGTGTGGATCTGTCTCAGCTCCTCCATCATACTTGATGTTCTTCACTTTGGTCTGAACCACCAGGAAGTGGATGTACATCTCAGTCAGGGTCTTGGGCAGCTCTCCCCCCTCTCTGGTTTTCAACACCTGCTCCAGAACTGAGAGATCCAGCAGAAGACTGGGATGTGGCACATGATGTGGAGGCTTCGTGAGGTCTTGATGTGGGAGATGATGGTGCCGGCCGGCTCCTGATCTCTGAATCTCTTCCTGAAGTACTCCTCCTTCTGTGGGTCAGTGAACCCTCGGACCTCTGTCACCATGTCCACACACTCAGGAGGGATCTGATTGGCTGCTGCAGGTCGTGTGGTTATCCAGAGGCGAGCAGAGGGAAGCAGCTTCCCCCTGATGAGGTTTGTCAGCAGCACATCCACTGAGGTGGACTCTGTGACATCAGTCAGGATCTCAGTGTTGAGGAAGTCCAGAGGAAGTCGACTCTCATCCAGACCGTCAAAGATGAACACAACCGGGAACTGATCAAACCTGCAGATTCCTGCGTCTCTGGTTTCAGAGAAGAAGTGATGAACAAGTTCCACCAAGCTGTACTTGTTCTCTCTCACCACATTCAGCTCTCTGAAGGTGAATGGAAATATGAACTGGATGTCCTGGTTGGCTTTGCCTTCAGCCCAGTCCAGAGTGAACTTCTGTGTTAAGACTGTTTTCCCAATGCCAGCCACGCCCTTTGTCATCACTGCTCTGATTGGTGCATCTCTTCCAGGTGAGGCTTTAAAGAAGTCTTCTTGTCTGATGGTTGTTTCTGGTCTGTCTGGTTTCCTGGATGCTGTTTCAATCTGTCTGACCTCATGTTCAGCATTGACCTCTGCAGACCCCCCCTCTGTGATGTAGAGCTCTGTGTAGATCTGGTTCAGAAGGGTTGGGTTTCCTGCTTTAGCAATGCCCTCAAACACACACTGGAACCTCTCCTTCAGGGTGGACTTAAGTTTACGCTGACAAACTCCAGCACGAGTTCCTGAAAGAACACACAACAAAAGATCATGAGGTCACACTGTAACTCTGGTTCTCTGAATGAAGTATGGATATATGTTGGTCTCTTGAGACATCAGCAGAGGAGACATTTATCCAGAGTGTTAACTCTCTATAGAAACCCTCTTACTGCTCTGCAGACGGTCAGCCAGCTCCTCCTGCTTCATGCTCCTCAGGAAGTTCAGTGAGATGTTCAGGAATGCCTCGCTGCTCCTCTGCTCTTCATCCTCAGCCTCCAATACCTCCTCATCCTCACTCTGACTCTCTAAGCCTTCTGGGTAATCTGAACTCAGAGCCTTCTGGAACTTCTTCAGCTCGCTCTTCACAAAGGTGACGATGTGGTCCTCCAGCAGCTGGAACATCACATGAAGGACACAAACTATAAACCATGGATCCAAACATCAGATCCGGACAGACTGACTCTCTGAAAGTGCAGCATGGAGATGACTGTGAACAGAAGAGAGCTCAAGTATCTGGAGTACATGTACTCACCGTGAATATGGAGTCCAGCTGTGTCTGATGCTGCTGGGCAGACTGACCACCGGGAACCTCCCAGCTCTCCTGGTCCCCTCTGTGGAGGAACCATGAAGCATTAGCTCACATGATGTCTGTCCACACAGAGACACACTCAGGGTAAAGGAGGACAGGGAAACAGGCTGGTGGTCCTGTGCGTCAGCGGGAACTTTGCACTACAGGAATATTTATTTCCAGCTACTGTTGAAGAGGATTCTGTCCATCCTTCATTCTGGTCTTCCTGAAACGTGGCTGTGTGGATAGAGACTGGACTCTGCAGCTGGCTAACAGCTGTTCATCAGGAAGAGGACAGACCTAGGGACAGTTCGTACACCAGCCCCCTTTACCCCCCCCAGCTCCACCTCCAGCCCCACAGCAGGGGTCAGGGTTCACCTGGCAGTAGAGCTGGTTGTGACTTTGATGAAGGCTCAGTCTCCTCCATCAGAAGTGTTTGAGAGATGGTGGAACAGCTTCTGAACAGCCTGAGTTTTCAGATGGAGTTTCACTGCCCCTCCCAGTGTGGACGTTCACAACTAAACTTTGGACAAAAGGAGGGGTCTGACAAGACTTTATACAAACTGGTTTTATTCTATCATAACCGGACTCTTACTGTGAGTTACAGCTTACTTCTGATCAGCAGATGGAGGTCGTCCTTTAAAGTCCATGAAGTCTTCCTTCGAGGAGTCGCTCTTTAGGGACAGACAGCTGGGAGAGTCTGGTCTCTGCTGCTGGACCCTGAAACAGAAACAGATGAATGTGCTTTTGTGACATGTTTAAATATGATCAACTAAGATCCTGCTACTAGTTGCAAGGCATAGTAAACTCTGGTTTACTAAATGGTCTTTAGTGATGTTCGACTATGTAATCAGAGAAGAGAAAACCAGAAGTGGGTAATGAAGTTAAAATTGTGTATCTTTACTTATACATTACACATGATTTGACCAAGGGGGAGCATGTAGGTGGTGAAGAGAAGAGGGCCAAGCACTGAGCCTTGCAGCACGCCTTGGTTGACTGGGGCTGGAGGGGAGCTGGAGTTTCTGATGGTGACAAACTGTTACCTGTTGGAGAGGTATGAGTGGAACCAGGATAGAGCTGTACTCGTAAGGCAAAGGTAGTTGGATAGGCGGTTGAGCAGGATGTAAAAAAAGCTGTAGACATGTCTAGGAGGATGAGGATACTGATGTGGCCTAAATACACATAAAGCAGCTAAAAGTGTTGAAGTGCAATGATACAACAGAGTGAGATGATCTCTTGATAGGAAGCAGTAAAGAGAAAGATTTCAGACTCTATTTAAAGAACTCTCGGTGGGGGCGGACCTCAGATCTCAGGAAGGTTGTTCCAGATCTGCAGAGCATAGAAGCTAAAAGCTGCCTCAGTGATTTTGGTTCTGACCCTGTGGACGATGAGTGAACCTTCCCCGATGATCTGAGAGCTCTGGGTGGCTCGTTACAGAGCAGCATATCAGACATGTACTCTGGTCCCAATCCATTGAGTGCTTTGTAAGTTAAAATTAAGATTTTAAAGTGTGTTCTTTGTGGTATTGGAAGCCAGTGCAGAGCTTTGAGAGCTGGGGGGATGAGCTCAATTCTTCTGGTTTTGGTGAGGACTCTGGTGGCAGCGTTCTGGATGAGTTGTAGTAAAACTCTGTTGGAGTAATCAAGTCTGCTTCTATCATAACCGGACTCTTACTGTGAGTCACAGCTTACTTCTGATCAGCAGATGGAGGTCGTCCTTTAAAGTTTATGACGTCGTCCTTCGAGGAGTCGCTCTTTAGGGACAGACAGCTGGGAGAGTCTGGTCTCTGCTGCTGGACCCTGAAACAGAAACAGATAAAAACTAAATGAAATCTAAAGTCACTCTTTACAATGTAATGGTATAAATCGCTCTGTGTTTCCCAACAGATGAACCTTCCAGACTCTCTGAGTCTCCTCTATCAGCCGGTGGACTGCTCTCTATGTGAAGGACTCTGGAAGATGTTCAGAGTAAATCCTAAAGACGTGAAGTTAATCTACAAAGTGCCTCGCGTCTCTTCAGCTGCCCTACAGCCAGCAGTGTGAAGCTAACGTAAACACATCTCTTTAGTGGAGAACGTCACTGAGTTCATGTCCAGGATGCTAACTGCAGTTCACTTAACGCCCACCGACGTCGCTAATAACCAGGATTTCCTGAAGGTTACACAGAAGCTTCAACACAGACAACAACTGACTCAAATGGCTTTCAGTCCGTTTTAAATTCTTACCTCCCATCAGCAGATTGAGGCTCCATTGAGCGGTCACTCTTTGAGGAAACACAGCGGGACACAGGTCCAGGTCCAGGACTCAGGTCCAGGTCCAGGTCCAGGTCCAGGTCCAGGACTCAGGTCCAGGACTCAGGTCCAGGACTCAGGTCCAGGACTCAGGTCTAGGTTCAGGTCTAGGTTACACCTGGAATAAATTCACAACATAGACTGTATATATAAAGGACACACACACACTCACACACATTTTTTCTATTTCTTCTGAAATCCTTGGTGATTAAATACCCTCGTAGCACAGTGTTGCCCTGATGGTGTGGGGCGGGGGGGGGGGTCACATTTTATAATGTATATAATAATCAGGGACCCCTAAGCTTCTAAAACACATGGTGAAACATTTTTTTCCTCCCAAAATAAAAAGTCATGCCATAGAGGGTGTTTTATTGATTCCTATTTATCAATCCATGTATTCACTTTTATATTTATATAGTTATTATTTGTCTATGTATCATTTTCATTTTCTTATGATTATTTATATAGTATTTATATTCTTCAACTGTTTCATTTATTGGGAGCTCTTTTTATCACCACTCCTGTTGACTATATTTATTAATTGTATTATTTATTACATTCCCTTTCATTTATTCCTCTTTGTATTTTCACATATTGTTTTCTTTAATTAATACTAGGGGTGCACCGAATGGGAAATTCTTGGCCGAAACCCATACCGAAAATAGGAAACAGTTGGCCGAAAACCGAATGCCGAAAGGCCGAAAATGATTAATAGAAATATATATATATAATGTATATATATATTTTACCAATGTTGTCCAGCTGCCTGATTATGGAAAAATACATGATTATGTAACTTAAATAATAATCACTATTATGGGTCCATAAAACATTTATTCAGCACTTCTGAATGCATACAGTACATTCATTCCAAGTCAAGTGCATTTTCTTTTCTCTGTAGGAAAACTAGAACAAAGTGCATTCAGAGCAAAGCCAAGGTGCTTTAAAACTGCATCAACATCTAGGCCAGTAGGCCTACAACAAGATAGTGTAAATAAAGACTGTAACAGCCAGGCCTTCAACAACAACAAATGCACCTATAAGTGCATGCATACAAATGTGCAAACTGGATAAATCCACATGAATGGAACATTTACATATATATATATATATATATATTTTATTTAACATTTTATTTGGAAAAGTGGGAGGTTCTTTTTAATGAACAGTAGCTTGTCTGCTTTATCAGCCATAAGTCTGCTCCTCTTCTCATCAAGCACATGAGAGGCAGCGCTGAACATTCTCTCGCTGTCAGTGCTTGTGATTTGATCTTACTCCGCATATTTGTCCGGGTGTTTTGATTTCAAGTGGTGGAGTAATCCCGAAGTGGTGAAAGTCTTTGCAGTTACACTAGGGTGACCAGACGTCCCCGTTTTCCAGGGACAGTCCCCGTTTGTATTGGCCTGTCCCCGGTTGAAACTGTCCCCGTTTTTTAATATACGTTAAAAACACATAGCGAGGTGAAATAAAACGTTTCATGTCAGGAAACACTGGGTAAACACAGACTGTGGTCAAGCCAGCCCGCACTTCGGAAGACAGTCAAGCCAGCCCGCACGTTGTATTGCGGTGCGCGAATATCCTATGCATTACGGTAGAGGCCTGTAAAAACTGCCTTCAAAATAAAAGCGTTTACTTGGTCAATAACGAATATACCTAAAAAACACACCAAACATATTCATAGGCTACTGGAGCTTAAATTAAGAAATATGTCCTATATAATGTGATCAATAATAATTTAAAACAAACTACGTATAACTACCACATTATAACTGAGTGAATGTAAAGTGTAAGTATACAGTTATGAAGACATATCTGACGTTTCCACTGGGTGACTAATTTCAATTGATGTTGACGCCATCTCACAACACTCCTAAAAGAACATTACTTTCTGAAGCACAATTTAAAATGTATGCTGTTTAAAATCTCAAATTAGATCTATTGTCCATCTATATTTGGATTATTATCTATTGGAAACTGTCCATAATCAAAGAGTCATCAAAGTCAATTAAATACTTATTTCACTTCAGGGTGTAGCAGGACACCCCATCTAGTCAATCAGAGAAAATCAGGACATTCTGATGTAGAGTTTCAAAATAAAATACTTTTGAAATCTCATATATGGGCTATCATCCTTCTGTTTGTATCCAACAGTTAAAAAGTTCCCGTTTTTTCTTTAACAGTGAAGAAAATTGGATATGTTAATGATATATTGACTGCAAAACTCAAAATGTCCCCGTTTTTAATTTTGAAAATCTGGTCACCTTAAGTTACACCCCTTCGAGAAATGTCAGCTGAACACGTTTTACAAATCGCAATCCGCGCCTCTTTCTCTGATATTTTTAAATATCTCCAAGCGGCAGACATGTTGGCTGTGAGCCAGCCGCGAGCATGGTTGCGCACCGTGCTTGTCGCCGCGTTTTGATTACGTCATCACAACAACACGTTAGCTTACCAACGTAACCCTGTTCTCTGACATTCGGTGATATTTTTTCGGTGCTAAAACCCTTTCGGCCGAAAACCGAAAGAGCCTTTTTAACCATTTTCGGCCGATAATTTTCGGCGGCCGAATATTCGGTGCATCCCTAATTAATACTGTTTAAATGTTCATGTTGTAGTGCCGAGAGATAGGGAGTCAGAGGCGGTGCATCGAAGGTGCAAAGTTGTCTTTAATAGAGAGCTGCAAAGGACATGTTGTCGGGTCGCAGCCCGGGACGACAAGAGGAAGAGCCAGGAGGGCACACAATATATATAAGGAACACACAACAGGTCCGTGTGGAAACAAAACCCCAATTGTAGTTCCATGTGTGAATTATGAACCAGCGTATCAATACGTGGTCACCACACAAGCCCCCCCAGAATTCAAATATGGCAAAAATAAATCCTTGCGTCCGTGGAGGAAGCACCACAGGGGCCGAGGAGGGCGGGGTCGCAATTGAGGACCGGGCCATGGAACGGGCCGACGAAAAGAGGCCGCATGAGAGGGTAGGGACCCTAACGAGGGCGAGGGCACCCCCACCGGGGGCGGGCCGGAACGGGCCGTTGTAAGGGGGCTGCAGTAGGTGTCGTGGCGAACCCAGCAGGAAAAAGCGCTGCCCGGCCGCAGGTGAAGGCACGGCGGCGGCGGGCATGAAACCTCCGGAAGGACGGAGCGGAATCCCAGGAAGGCAGGAGCAGTCACCCCGGGAGGAAGGAGCCGTGGACAGGGGAGAAGCCAGACGGAGCGCCGTCCGAAGCTGCCGTCGAGGCCAACCGTGAGCCGCGGTAAGAGGAGAGGCCAGGCAGGGTCCCGGAGCGCGCCACCCACGGGCCAATGAAGGCATGGGCGACGTCCGAAACCGCCGAGGCGAAGGAAGAGGCCAGGCAGGGTCCCGGAGCGCGCCACCCACGGGCCAATAAAGGCATGGGCGACGTCCGAAACCGCCGAGGCGAGACGGGGTCCAGAAGCGTGCCACCCAGGCGCCGATGAGAGCGCGGGTGGCGTCAGAAGCCGCCGTCGAGGTGATGAAACGGCGAGAGGGTCCACACGAGGCCGACCAGACATGGTCGAACCTCCTCTCAGGCACCAGAAAAAGCTCAAAAAGGGCCGTACTGTCCACGGTCCAAAAAAGGTAGGTGAAATCGTGAGAGGATCCACACGAGGCCGACCAGACATGGTCGAACCTCCTCTCAGGCACCAGGGAAAAAAAAAAAAAAGAAGGTCGATAGCCGTTAGCAGCTAGCCGTTAGCCGCTAGCTGGCAGGCGTCGGTAGCCGCTAGCCGTAGCCGTTAGCTAACGAGGTTAGCTGCTAGTCGTCGAAGGCTAGCGCAGCCTGGACGTGCAGCCGCACGAGCAGAAGAAAACAGCCCCAGGAGGTAGCAATCGGGTTCATCCCTACCCAGCGGGTCGTGCATCGTCTCCCTGTTGGTTGGAAGACCGATGCGGGAATGGCGAGCAACGTCCCCAGCCATTCTGCGAGGCGTGCACCGAGCCTCAGTCCGCGTGCCGGTGGCAGCAACGGACGATTCCAAAAATCCCCGGCATTTCGAGAAAGAAACCTGAGTTTCCTTTGCCGTGTTCGGGTCCGTCTCGGAAACTTCTGCGAGACTTATCACGTCAGGGTCACCAATGTAGTGCCGAGAGATAGGGAGTCAGAGGCGGTGCATCGAAGGTGCAAAGTTGTCTTTAATAGAGAGCTGCAAAGGACATGTTGTCGGGTCGCAGCCCGGGACGACAAGAGGAAGAGCCAGGAGGGCACACAATATATATAAGGAACACACAACAGGTCCGTGTGGAAACAAAACCCCAATTGTAGTTCCATGTGTGAATTATGAACCAGAGTATCAATACGTTGTCACCACAATGTTCAAATTTTTATTTTGTACCTGTTGTATTTATACATGAATTATTATGCTGTATTTACTCATCTTTCAGGGTTCATACACTTTTTCACCAATGATTTTCAATGACTTCTCCATGACTTCTCCATGACTTCTCCATGACTTCTCCATGACTTCTCCATGACTTCTCCATGACTTCTCCATGACTTCTCCATGACCTTTACCTCATTTTCCATGACCAAAAACAAATTACCACTGAAAATGGTTTATTTTAACATGGAAGAGGAAAATAAGGTCTGCATATGAAACATGTTGTGCCTATCTAAAACAAATCAAATAGTAGGCTTACTAGCTTCTACACGCTGAAGCAAAGTAGTCAGGGATGCAAACTCATCAGGTATGAAAAAGGTGACAAGGATCCGAGCCCCCGACCCCCCCAACCCACGGAACATCGGCTTTAAAATGAGGAATAACAGGATTTCAGCAGAACAACTAAAGCAGCAGTGTTAACAATAACAGAAACGCCAAAGAGTCAAATCTAATAGAAATATATTAAAGCATTTATTTTAATTGTGTAGCAGTCAGTTTATAATTTTGGCAGCACTGTTGAGTATTTTGAAAATGTATTTTCATGCCTCTGTGCAAGGCTTAGTCTTTCTATCTTTAGAGCCACATGGTGTAAAGTAACTAAGTTCATAAACTCAACAAGTACTATACTTGGGCACAATTTTGAGATACTTGTACTTTATTTAAGTATTTCAATGTTTTGCTACTTTGTACTTCTACTCCTCTACAGTTCAGAGGTACATGGTGTACTTCTACTCCAATACATGTATTTAATACCTTTAGTTACTTCTCAGATCTGGATGAATGATGTGAAATCTAATCAAGTGTTAAATCAGACTTTAGTTCCACCTGGAGTAAATCCACCAGCTACCCTGCAGTATACAAAGTCATTCAGACTAGCTGCACCTTTACCAGCTTTGAGAACACTTTCATGATCAATCATTATAAAACATATCATATCTATTATTCTGAAATGGACCAATCTGCACAATGACTACTTTTACTGTCTTTCACTATATTTTGATGAGAATACTTTCCTACTTTCACTTGAGGAACATTTGGAATGCAGGGCTTTTACTGAAACAGAGTATTCCTAACAACTGTTCACCAGCGGTGCAGTCTGTGCCACAGTGACTCCGCACAGATAACAAACGCACCGTAGATAATGTAGCTGACCCTCATCCCGGAGCAGCAGAGTTCAGCCGGCCCGACAGGCAGGAAGACTCGAGCACACAGCTCTCGCTTCATATATAAAAAAATAACACCATGCGCGTCATGATGGCACATAACAGCTCGCGACCGCAGATTATTTCAGTGATTAGATAAAATGTAAATTATATTTGACGCAACTTTAGTTACATTTCAATGACTTTTCCAAAACTTTGGGAAAAATATTGTTTTCGATAACTTTTCCAGGGCCTGGAATTTGCATTTTGAATTTCCACGACTTTTCCAAGTTTTCAATGACCGTATGAACCCTGAGCTTTATACTCCCACAGATATTATGTAAATACCATTTGACCTTTTATTGTATTTTTAAAATGTTCTTATTTTTTTTTATTCAGCTTCATATATTTTCTTATAGGATTGTAATTGTTTTTATTTAATTCAAACATCTTCAATGTCCTTCTCTTCAACTCTTATCTCTGTTTACTTTGGCTTTTAATGTTTTATTTTTAAAATTATTTGTTTTTTGATTTATTTGATGAATCAGTTCACCTGCGAGTGAGGCTGTGGGATGTATCGCCCCCTGGTGGCTGAGGGAGGAACATTAGTGTTGTTTCCTTTAATTACAAATTAAATGTTTACATTTCCACATTTATTATTTTAGTATTCAAAAAATGGTTTGTATTATTTATGTATTCCTCTTTATATTTCCACATTTGTACCTTTTTTGTGATGTTTATCTTTAAATACTTCGCAAGTCATGTGACGAGGAACACACACACACACACCCTCCCCCCCCCCCCCCCCCCCCACACACACACACACACACACACACACACAGAAATAAAGAGAGAGGGTCTCTGAGTTATTCCCTGAGTAATGATTGATAATAATAATAGCGGTAGTATCTGTGTGTTCTGGAGAATCACAGAACGGCCGGCCGTCAGCCAACCGAGCGGCCTCTTTTCACTCCCCTCCCCCCCCCTCCCCAGGTGTATCTCAGGTAAAAACAGGAAGAGAGTTAAAGTCTGTCTCTGAGTCTCTAAAAGTTAAACTAAAGAGTTGTTCTTATTCTCTGAGCAATGATTGCTAATCCGAGTTGTCTCTAAAAGCTCTAAAGTCACAAAGAGTTACAAACCTTTAGAAAGAAGAAGAAGAAGGTGCGACACGACCGACGAGCAAGAAGTGAAGCTGAACAGTAAACAGGAAGCACTTCAAAATAAGAGCATTTACAGAACATTGTATTTATATTCCCTCTATTTTAACTAAAGTACAATATCTGAGTATATTAATGAGATAGTAAATCATATTAATTACATTATAAATCATATTAATGACTTACAGGTAGATCATGTTCTTTTCTGTGGTGGAAATGCTCTTCCCTAATCTCAGGTCTAAATCTCTGCTAATAATGCTTAACGTTATGAGGAGTTTAATGTTGACCTTGTGTTGATGTCTGCAGATCACCACTGGATGTCTGTGTGTGTGTGTGTGTGTGTGTGTGTGTGTGTGTGTGTGTGTGTGTGTGTGTGTGTGTGTGTGTGTGTGTGTGTGTGTGTGTGTGTGTGTGTGTGTGTGTGTGTGTGTGTGTGTGTGTGTGTGTGTGTGTGTGTGTGTGTGTGTGTGTGTGTGTGTGTGTGTGTGTGTGTGTGTGTGTGTGTGTGTGTGTTACTTAGTGGTTGAATGAAACTTGTACATTTAGTCAATGAATACAAATTCAAGGTGCTTGTACTCGAGTCAAAATTTGACCCGTTTCCAAATGATTTTATGTCGAGATAAAGGTTTATTTTATGTTAGTGCCGGACAAATATCATGTACTCGTACACTACGTTTTTTTGCGAGAAAATAATTATCATCATTTTCATTAGGTTTTGGGTTTAATTAAAATGTAAAGCATCTGGGGTCAATTTGGTAGAATGAATCAACATGTGGTTAAATCTAAATAAAGTTAGCTCAAAAAGTGTTACACAGATCTGAGTAATTATTTATACTATACTTTATGAACAGAAGCTGCTCAGTTGATAGGACGACAACACAAGGGTTAACATATTATTATTAACAGTGTTACTAAAAGTCGTGCATTTAAAATCGTACCGAAGTAGAAGTATTCATACATAATACGATTATACAAGTATTTAATTTGAACAATGGTCCATTTAAAAAAAGAAAGACATAATTGTACATGACTATTACTTTACTTTTTTTTGGTATTTTTACCAAGTTTTGCGTCCTCATAGTTTTTACTAAGTTATACGTGAGATACACAGGTCATTTTACAATAAGTGTTCCTTTTGTGTGTTCCCCGCCCCCCCCCCCCTCGGTGGTATTCTTCCATACAGTCTGTGTACATCTCCTCAGGTGCACGTACTGAGTTACTGCAGTTGATTGAAGTATCTGTTGTATTTTTCCATCACTGCAGTTACTGAGATGTGCCTGCAGGGGGCGTGAGAGCACATGTTTTTATCAGGTGCAGTTTTTACCTCACGCTGCTGATGGTTTGTATTTTCACTTTTTATTTGTGTTGAGTTTCATTTTAAGGAAAATAATCACAAGTTGCATTTCCACTTTTTATTCTGCCACTGCTCCGCAAACACAACAAAACATAACTGACAGAAAAGCACCGTGAAAAAACATGGACGGCATCGAACAAGTACTGAACAACTGTGAGGTAGATTTACTATACTTTCTAGTATTCCTATTTCCTAATTCTTCCTTATCCAGTAAATATTCTATTGTTTAACTTTAGTTACTGAATGTGAAGATGCAAAGACTGCAGGCGCTGCTCTCAGGCGCTGCTTCCTCTGACCTCCTCACCTTCAGGGGGTTTTCACTGCATCGTGGTTTAGGGGGGGGGGGGATTTTTCCATTCCAACACTTTTGCTGGATATACAGAGGAGACCCCTTGCTGATTTTGCAAGTTCACCCACTTACAAATAAATGACCAGTCTATCATTTTCTTTGACTAATGAGAGACAGAATATCAAAAAGAAAATACAGAAACTGACATTATATAAAAGATAAAAATGTATTTGTATTTTACTGTGGGAAATAAGTATTTGATCCCCTTGCAACAAACAAGGATGCTGGCTCCCACAGAGCGGTTACATAAGTCCTCTTCCTTTAATAAAGTACTCCTACTATCAACTTGTTACCTGTATAAAAGACACCTGTCCACAGAATCAATCACTCAGATTCCAACCTCTCCACCATGGGCGAGACCAGAGAGCTGTGGAAGGACCTCAGGGACTAGATTTGACCTCTGCACTCTCTGATGACTGCAAAAGGCTGGGATCGGCTACAAGACCATCAGAGAGCAGCTCGGTGAGGAGGAGACAACTGTTGGTGCCATTATTCAGAACTAGAAGAAACACAAAATGAGCATCAGTCGCCCTCGGTCTGGGGCTCCACACACGATCTGGCCCCGTGGGGTTTTGATGATCAGGAGAAAGAACTACACAGGAGGAACTGGTTAATGGTCTCAAGGCAGCTGGGACCACAGTCACCTAGAAAACTATTGGTAACACACCACACCATAATGGATCAGATCCTGCAGCGCCTGAAGGCCCCCTGCTCAAGACGAACATAACAAGGTTACACAGAAGCTTCAACACAGACAACAACTGACTCAAATGGCTTTCAGTCCATTTGAAATTCTTACCCCCCATCAGCAGATTGAGGCTCCATTGAGCGGTCACTCTTTGAGGAAACACAGCGGGACTCAGTTTTTATTTATGTTTTATTTTTGTATTTTTAAAATGATTTGTGTTTTAATGTATTTCATTAATCAGTTGACCTGTGACCTGTGACCTGTGACCTGTGAGGCTGTGGGACGTTGCCCTATAAAAGTATACAAGTTAGCGCTGAGCTAATTTATGAGGATGAAACAAATGAGGTACACAGAGTACAATGCCATGTTATCTGTTTTATTATTAGTGTACAGATATGTATGTATAACAATCAATCAATGTTTATTGATATAACCCAATATCACAAATGTTACCTTTGTCTCAGTGGACTTGACAGTTTGTACAGAATATCAGTATGACAACACGACACCCTCTGTCCTTAGACCCTCTGTCCTCAGACCCTCTGTCCTCAGACCCTCTGTCCTCAGACCCTCTGTTCTTAGACCCTCTGTCCTTAGACCCTCTGTCCTCAGACCCTCTGTCCTCAGACCCTTTGTCCTTAGACCCTTTGTCCTTAGACCCTCTGTCCTCAGACCCTCTGTCCTTAGACCCTCTGTCCTTAGACCCTCTGTCCTCAGACCCTCTGTCCTTAGACCCTCTGTCCTTAGACCCTCTGTCCTTAGACCCTCTGTCCTCAGACCCTCTGTCCTCAGACCCTCTGTCCTTAGACCCTCTGTCCTCAGACCCTTTGTCCTTAGACCCTTTGTCCTTAGACCCTCTGTCCTTAGACCCTCTGTCCTTAGACCCTCTGTCCTCAGACCCTCTGTCCTTAGAACCCTCTGTCCTTAGACCCTCTGTCCTCAGACCCTCTGTCCTTAGACCCTCTGTCCTTAGACCCTCTGTCCTCAGACCCTCTGTCCTTAGACCCTCTTTCCTCAGACCCTCTGTCCTTAGACCCTCACATCGTACAAGGACAAACTTCCAGAGAAACCCACAGTTTAAAGGGGAACATGGGAGAAACCTCAGGGAGAGCAACAGAGGAGGAATCCCTCTCCCAGGACGGACAGACGTGCAATAGATGCCGTGTGTAAATTGAAAAGATAATACATTTACAACATAGGTAGTCCAAATGTTTGGAAATGCATGTGTGTATGATAGGAAGATGAATCCACGAGGATATCCATCCAGGACTTATGATCCAGGACCACAGCCACGACTCAAGATCCAGGACTCGCAATCCATGACACAGGACCGCAGGATCATCCATGACTCCGGATCCCGGCGTATATAGACACCAAAAAGAAAGACCTTTGGGGAAGCTGGGTTAATCGGAACATGAGAGTACACAGGTATAGACAGAGAGAAGGAAGAAGTAAGATGTCCCCCGACAAACTAAGCCTATATCAGCAAAACTAGGGGCTGAATCTAATCAGCCCTAACTATAAGCTTTATCAAAAAGGAAGGTCTTAAGCGCACTCTTAAAAACGGATAGGGTGTCTGCCGCCCGAACACAAACTGGAAGCTGATTCCACAAAAGTGGAGCTTGATAAGAAAAGGCCCTGGCTCCCATTGTACTTTTAGAGACTCTAGGAACAACCAACAACCCTTTGTATTATTAGTGTACAGATATGTATAACATGTCATGTAATAACACCTGCAGATGTTTTATTCATGTTATCACATCATTGTACAGGATATAGCTATATTATTGCACATATTTGAGTTCTTCACACATGAATATCTGATTTGTAAAACATGACACAAAAAGGTTTACCCGCCCCCTCGTGGTGCTAATCAGTATGTGTGTTTGCTAAACAGAGATACAAACAGAACATGAGTGAACAGTCCAAACTCTTTTGATCAACTTTATTGTTATGGGACCTTGTTTACATAGTGTTTCAGAGTAGACATGTAATAACATCTGAATACAATGAAATGATAGAAAGTGCCTTCAACAACCTGAAGAATAACTTACCGGACGTACACATTAAGACATTAAGAAATGTGTCTGAGCTGACGAGAGGGGGTGTAGGCTGAAGGAGGTCAGAGATGTATGCAGGGGCTAGGGAGTGGAGAGATTTGCAGGTTAGGTGACTAGTGACAGTGGGGGTAGCTGGGATGATGGATTGGTACTGATGTAGAGTTGGGTGTCGTCGGCATAGGAGTGGAAGTTGAGACCATGTTGGCGGAGTATTTCACAGAGGGGGAGCATGTAGATGATAAATAGAAGGTAGTCTGGAGGGGGCTTCACCGTGTGTCATCAGAGCTGTCAGAGTCGCAGTCAGAAGACTCATCTGAAAGACTCATCTGAAAGACTTTGCAAGAAGCTGATGGTCTCTGCTCCAGTCAAAACGTGCAGGGAGCATCGTCTCACATGAGTCTTCATTTCTCCGATGTCGTGCTGCTTTTTCCTAAACATGCTCTGGAGACCTTTCATCCCGTCTTCGCTCAGGCCCAATGGTGAATCTTAAATGTATAAGATAAAGACAATATCAGTTACTTCATCACCTATCACTGATGTGTAAAGTCATGCAAAGTAAAAATGTCATGATACTGTACTTTGCAGGCAGGACAGCTCTTTCAGGGAAGCACTGCGGGTTGAAAGGACCTTCCAGTGGTGGTTCATTTCTGTGACGAGAATCTTCTTCTCCTCCTGTAGTCTCTTCACTGCCATGACAAGGTCCAACGCTCTTCTCTTTGTCCTGAGGTCGAAAGACTCTGGAAAGCATTTATGACAAAACATGAATGAATGTGTATGAAAGATCAACATTCAAAGAATCTATGAAGTCTTACATAGTTTTATATATCAGACATGAAGGTTTTCCACATTTGCTGTGAGCATTCAGCAGACTGGTGTACTTCCCACTGTTTGGTAGCTGCCATGGCCAAGCTTTCTCCACAGACAGAATGGCTTCGAGGCACAGAGCTTCTGTGATTGGAACCATTGAGTTGTATTTCTCAACTGTGGCTGTCAGGACCCCTTTCTCATCCCTGATCTTGCGGCGGATCCGGGAACGACCTTCGAATAACCGAAATTATGCCTTTTTCTCAAAATAATTTATTTTAAGTTATCCCAATCCAAAAGGTGGGATCAGTTTATTTGAAGAAAATTGTCCACAATTATACAGGTATTTACCTACTCTCGTTACAACATGAAAATCATACAAAACATATCATGCTGTGGTCATGTTCTAATATGAAACCTCAATTAACAGTTTTACATTTCTTACATTAAAGGGGACCTATCATGCAAAATGCACCTTTGTACATCTTTTCTACATGAACATGTGTCCCCGGTGTTCCAGGGAACTCACCAAGTGTCAGAAAACACAACCCTCTCTATTTTCCTCCTTAGCCAAATCTCTAAAAACGGGGCTGCAACGGATCTGATACAGACTGATCCAGATTTGAAAATTCTCTGACGTGAGAAACAAGGAGCTCCGCCTATATGGCCAACTCTCCACCTATCAGGGGAATGAGAGGTTGCCGTGGCATGGTAACAGCATGGTAACAGCATGGTAACGGCATGGTAACAGCATGGTAACAGCATAGAAACAGCATGGTAACAGCATGGTAACAGCATGGTAACAGCATGGTAACAGCATGGTAACAGCATGGTAACAGCACGACGCTCGTAACTCGGCCCCCTCCTTGGCAGGGGGGCGTGGTCAGCTGCAGCGCATGCAAAGACAGGGTGGAGGAGAGCAAAATAGAGCGAAATGAGGCATGGCTAAAATGCATGATCTGTTTGGTATTTTGAAAAACAAACTGGTAGGTATGGCCCTACAATATATTGTTCAAATATAGCATGATGGGTCACCTTTAAATTGTAACTTCAACTGCCCACTTCAGTTGACATTAAAATCTTCCGACAGAATTTAGAGGAATCTCCTCAAAAATGGTCGGTGATAAAAAACACATTCAAACTTTCATTCAACAAATCAACATCACTTTCAACTCCTATTCCAGCATGAATTCAGAGGAACGTCCTCATAGGTGGCTGCTGATAAAACACATTCAAACATTCAACAAATCAATTCATCCAACCATTCAATAATCAATTTGAGAGAGCTTACCAGGGGAGAAACCCCGCTCTCTTGCTTTCTCCCTCTCAGCTGGTGCTTTTATGATCCACACAGGGACACACACAAAAAACCCAAAGGCACACCTCATATCCATACATGTAGGAAAAGGTCATGGACATGTCCAGACATATTCTCCTATGGCATGGCCTAAACACATTTTGGGGCTTCAGTACTTTTCCATTGAGTCAGGGCCCCCCGTCCCGTCCCGTCCCGTCCCGTCCCGTCCCGTCCTGTCCTGTGCACACCCAACTGTGAGTGAGGACAACTGTCTCCCCTCTTTAAACAGTGACACCCACAGTGAAACTATAGAAGGCCTTAAACTCAATTGAACAAACCACTTGTGTTTTGTATATACTGTGATTATAGAACAACATAAAATATAATGCATTTTCATTGTGGGTTATACAAGAATATATTTGATTATATTTGATTATATTAACTTTCGTTTGAATTATTCAACCTAATATGAAGACCTCAACACTTCTTAAAAAGTAATGAGCATGTTTGCATGAGAGTAAAAAGCGAGCATTGAAATAAAAGCTGCACTCTGTGCCGCTCAGACTCTGCTGTGGAGGGCCACGTTATATTTTAAATATTCACAGGAAGCCGGTCATTGAGCTCAAATGCATGCACGCTGTGGTTTGCACTTTCTGTTCACGTTTGCACTTTAGACGTTATGTTAGTTTGTAGACATCATATATTATATTCTGCAGAAGTGATTGAACTCGTCACTATGACCTGTTCTCAACGAGCCTCAGTAACCCTTTACTGCTGCCATTCAAACTGAAGTGATGTCACGTGTTCACAAACTACAGATGGTGGGAAGACTTTGGGAGAAATGGAGGTTTTCCTGCAGTTTCAGAATAAAAGCCTCCGTGTGGAAATAAATCAGAATGGACTTCCTGTTGGTATTCAACCTCTTTCTGAGTTTCATCTTTGCAAAGACTGACTTTTATTTTGAGAGTTTTCTTAAAATCTTACAATTCTGGTTTCTTTTTGAGAAACTATTATTTTCTGAAATCTAAACATTTAGATTTATTTAAAAAAAAAAAATTAACAAACTGAATTTTTTTAGATAATCTAAGAATTCTGACTTTTTCACTCCTGCAGAGAACACAGAGACACAGAGGAATCAGGTGACCAGAACTCAAACCCAGCATAGAGAGGTTCAGTGAATGTGGTTCTGAAGGTGTGGAGGTGGATCAGTGTGTCAGATGAGACTCTGTAGAAGGAGAGAGAGCCAGCAGGATGATCCAGATACACTGCTACTCTACGAGAGGAGGGGGAGGAGGAGGAGGGGGAGGAGGAGGAGGAGGAGGAGGAGGAGGAGGAGGAGGAGGGGGAGGAGGAGGAGGAGGTGTGTGTTGTTTTCTTATTGTGACAGACATAGTAACTCCCACCAGAGCAGTCCAGACTCCAGGACTGATCATTCCCTCCAAACCTACAGTCCTCTCTGTCTCCTCTCCTCTTGATTCCTCTGTAAGTCACTGATATAGAAACCCCTCCTCTCCACTCGACCTCCCAGTAACAGCGACCAGTCAGAGCTTCTCTGCACATCAGCTGAGAACAGGACTCAAACCTCTCTGGATGATCAGGATATGGCTCCTCCTCCTTCACACATGTCACCTTCCTGTTGTCCTCAGACAGTTGCAGGAATCTGCTCACTGTGTTTGAGTCCAGTGTGAGTCCACAGGAATCTGATGAGAGACACAGCAGGTATTAAAGGTGATTAAAGTACCTGTGATGTCCCAGTGTGAAGATGTTCATGATTAAAAACACACTTACACTTCCTGATACCTGGCCTCAAGAACCGGACTGCAGCAGGCTCCAGGCTGAGAGCAGAGGGGGGGTCAGTTAGTCTTTAAAGGATCTGATATGTCCACCTCAGTCTGCCTCCAGAAACATCTACAAACACTGAGGTGTCTCTTTCATGATGTCTATGATCTCCTCTCCAGGTGTTGATCAGGTGGGGGCATGCTTCCTGTGTGCAGCGTTTGTGTGCATCAGGAAATATGGGTTTCTCTTTGGTTCACTGTGCGCTTCATATTTATCTTTTCTCTTGATTTCTGATTCCTGAGTCTCTTTTATACTTTTCAGTTTGTTTTGTTGTTCTGTCTCAGTTTCTGCTCTTTGTTTGAACATCATGTTTTCTTTAGCTCAGGTTCCATCATAACTCAGCTCCAGGTAGTTTGCTAAAGTTTCCTGTCTGATGGCCATGGGGTCAGATCAGTCTCACAAATAAATAAATGCACACAATTCTGGATTTATATATAAATGTCTCCACACACATTTTTAAATATAAGCACAAAAATATATAATTTTATAAATGTGAAAAAGTTTCACAAATATATTTCTGATCCGCACAAATAGTTACATCAAAAACATATTTGAGTTTTGTTACATTTATATAAATGAGTGTGAATCTCCTTTCTTGTGATACTTGTATTTTGTTTCTTTAAAAATTGTTCCTATTGTCTGTTAGCTGAGTTTCTTCCCGTTAAGTGGGTATGACACATTCATAGTTTGTTAAATGTTAAGAAGCCCTGAGACAGTTTCGTGAAAAAAATCCCCCGATAACGCAGGTAAGGAGATCATTTAGTGCTGAGCATCAATAAAGTACTATCTTCTCTTATCTAATGGAATTACTGCTGAACCAACAGTAACGCGTTACAGACAAATGTAATCTGATTACTGTAACACGTTACTCCCAACACTGAAACTAATACATCATTATTTTCATTCCAGGGGAGGTTCTTCTGATTGGCCGTTTGCTAGGACTCAGAATAAAACATCTGGAAATCAATCAGTTATTTATTCATGATGTCACTTCCTGTGCTAAATCTGTGTGAACATTGAAACCCCCCCACTCTGTTTCTGTTGGTGGTTCCACGATGAACATTGACCCACTGAGGGGGGGTCTCCTCTCAGTTGTGGAACATGTGTGTTTGATGCTAACAGCTGACGGCAGACAGTGTGAAGAGTCAGGGTCTATCAGCTCTGGGTGTTTCAGGTCATAGGAGCCAGTTTCTACCTCCTCTATCAGACTGAGAGCCTCTCCATACCTGAGCGTGTCCAGTCCAGCAGACAGCAGCCTCCCCCCTGAGGCTCCTGGGTGATTGTAGCTCAGGTCCAGCTCTCTCAGATGGGAGGGGTTTAAAGCTGAGGCCAGAGCATCACAGCCTTCCTCTGTGATCAGACAGCCTGACAGCCTGCAGACACACAAACAAGCCGTCAGATCATCTGAGGGTCCAGGACTGGAAGGGGCGGGGCTTATTACTGCATCACCTCTGGGTCATCTCTACACCTACAACTCCAGTCACTGCCTCACAGTTCAAATGGACAGACATGGTAAGGGTCTTACTGATATGAACAGATCATAAAACAAAGGAATAGAGAATAATGTGAAGAAAGACTAGAGAGAAACATGTGCTTTTCTTATATTGTACTTCTTAAATGTATATATAAACATATATATATATAAACTGTATATATATATAAACATATATATATCAAACAGAAGTATTTATGTGTTCATAAGCCCACTTTACAAATAAATTCAGTCAATTCAAGTTGAAAGCATTTAGTGAGTTGGTAAAAAACAGCCCAATAACTGATTTGCTTTACAAACCCTTCCTGTTTCTCCTTATTATAATCAATCTGAGGGTTCTGTGTTAACGGATGAGCCGCCAACAAAGTGAAGTAAACCCTCTGGAGAGCTGGATATACAGATGGAGCACTTCATTTCAGACTCCAGCTTACAGCTTCCTGCCTACGGCCTGCCAAAGACCAGAATAGAGGAATGTTAAGCCCTCCCACTATTTTCCAAGAGGGCGTTGCCAGATTTTCAATTTCAGGTTTTAACCAGGAGATGGCGCTTCATTCATAAATACAGAAAGACAAGCTTCATGGACTTTCAGTTGTGTTTTGAAGAGCATTTGAACACATCAATATTTTAGATCAACTAAAGTATATCTAATCTTGTAATTCAATAATATATAGTCTTTATATATTAAATAATCATAATTATAATGTAAATGTTTACATTACACTTCTTTATTTGTTATGCTCATACTTTAACCTTTACAATCGTTTGCTTTAAAATGCAGTATATTTTTGTGTTTGCTTCCTCCTGCTCCCTTTCGGACACATACTGTATGATTTATTATTATTATTAATATGAAGATATTATTAAGATAAGATAAGATGTTACTTTATTGATTGAACATTTTAGTTTAGAATGTGCTGTCCCACGGTGATTCAGAAGGCTCACAGGTCACATTCAGACCATTATTTAAAACAATAGGTGCTTTCACACCTTCTACAGTTTGATTTGTATAGAGGGAGCTCTGTCAGTGTTCAAATTACCCATTTGCTTTCGGGGAGCCCTATTTTTCAGAGCACATCCTGCTACTAAATATGTCACACGCACGCTCTGTTGACTGGCGCAGCAGCGCGGATGCGATCAATTGCTATAAAAACACTCTTCTACTAATACAGACGGTGTCACTATGCCGGCGGATGTGGCCGTTGTTGAAGCCTCTTCAGGCTCCGCATCGGCAGGCCTCTCCCTCGGTGTGGAGCTGTCAAACTCGACCCTAACGCCGCTTACACCCGGCCAACTAAAAGTTGTTTTCCGTTCACGTTGTCATTTTTAGACTCCTTCGCTTCTTTGCTTGTGAATCCAAAAGCTGTGACGCTTGGCTGTTTTCGTTTTGCCATATTTTTTTATTACACAGCCAGAGTTAAAAAAATATCAATATGAACATTTCAAATACCGCGCCGGCATCACCGCCATAACCATAGCAACGTAAGTAAGAATGCAGCGCCGCCACGTACAGATGGCAACACCCAGACATATTCACAAATATAAAACAAATATTCAGAAACTGTAATGAACAATAACTATTATTTATTTCAAGAACTGTTATTTACAGAAACTCAACATTTCTAATCTGTGTGACACAAATATGCACGATTGTTTTGGGCTCCCCCTATTTATCTCAAAGTCAGCCTTCAGGGAAGCTCCCTCCCTCTTCGGGGGAGCCAAGCTCCTCCTAGCTCCCCCCCATTTCGAACAGTGTCTGTGGCTGAATGGCCAGCGATTAGGTGCGGCGCATTTAGAATAGGTGATCAGAGCTAACTGCCTGCCGTCAGATTTCATTTAAAAAACAGATCTGATTTTAAGACTATTTCTGCGCTCATAAAGAATGATAAGAATAAGAATAATGCGTATTGAACTGGTTTCATTAATTAGTGAGTTTATTTAACACTAGAACCGCCAATCGGGTCAATTTGTGTGATGTGTGTTGTGTGTGTGCAATGTAACTTTTTTTCAATAAAATATTAAAGTCTCCCAGTCCCTGACTTTTCCTGAAAGTGTGTTATGTAGCACCCTATGTTGTTAAAAATGGTATTCTAATAGCGGGATTTGACGGGTTTAGGTAGGCCTATACAAAAACCTCTGGCGGTTCTAGTGTTAAGGTAATTAGGTACAGTAGAAGCCCTTTTTTATCAGTAACGAATTTAGCAGTTGAACATAAAAGTCAACTAACTGAGGGTCACTTGCAATGACAGTGTTGTGTCTAACAGTAAGCTTGTCACTCAGAGTAACCTCCTGTTCATTTAGCTGCTGGAGAAGAAAGATCAGGGGGGGAGGGGGGGAGAGAGCTGTGGTTGATGGGCCATTAGTTGTGTAAATACACAGCTGAGAGCTGCCGTTTCATTCAGACTGTTTAAAAAACGGTAACAACGGACTATTTTTCTTAGCGGATGCATGTGAATTTAAATCAATACATAAAACTATTTTTTAAATCAATAAAAACATTTTCTAAATCCATAAAAGCATTTCAATTAATATTGGGAGTCATGTCGTTACTTTGTTGAGAATGTGGCCGTGTAATAAACGGGATAATTTGCAGCGACTTGTTCTTTATGGGGAAAATAACACCCTTCATCCAGATGAGGATCCCTCCGCTACACTTTGGGATCCTGATCGACCGACGAAACTCCATTAAAATAAACATATTTTTGGTAAATTACTGAGTTTAGGCACGTTAATAACGTTTTAATGAAGTTGAATAAAGTATATTCATATGTGTCAGTGATTTCATGTCAATTCGGCGAACATAAACATAAATGATCGTGGTGAAGATGATGATTAAATTAGGATTACAAATCGAGAGCCGGGCTGCATTTCCTCCCGTTCGTTTTTTTCGAATAACAAAATAATTTTGTTAAATAACAACATGTTGATGTTTTGTAAATGAGAACATGTCTCTTATTTAGCACAGAGTATGATATCCGTGACATATGGATCTTAACAAAGTTCCGCTGTACATCCAGCGTACTGTATCTGACTTTATTTCACATGAGCTCCAGTGTGGAACCCCACTGCACCCCCTGGTGGATCAATGATCCATTGCAGCTGGCTTCATTATAATTACATTTATCTATCACGGGGGCGGTCTCAAGTCAAGCTGGAGGTTTTCCCTTGAGCGAGGGCAGATCACGTACCAATCACGGCCCTCGCGTTTCAAACTTTCTGAAATGAATCGCTACATCTGTAGGCTGTGTTTTTCATAAAGCATATTCAAGTATCAAGATTCATTTACCTACATTTGATTGATCTATGAGGCAATATACCTCACCTCTAGTGAGGGGCCCAGCCCTTTGTTTTGTTTCTGTGTGTCACAAGGGGGGATGTTTTTGAACTTGAAAGAAGTTTGTGCCAAGAACCATTTAGTGAATTGTGACTGATATATTGTGTTGTGTTTCTCTTGAATGATGTTTTTGATGATGGTATTCCCACACCACACAGCAGGGCTGATTGTTGGCTGAGTCAAACTGTTCTGGTCTCTGACCTGAGAGTCTTCAGTTCACAGTGTGGACTCTCCAGTCCAGCAGACAGCAGCTTCACTCCTGAATCCTGCAGGTCGTTGTTACTCAGGTCCAGATCTCTCAGACTAGAGGACTGGCAGCTGAGGACTGAGGACAGAGCTGCACAGCTTCTCTCTGACAGGTTACAGCCACTCAGCCTGAAGAGACGATGAGGACAACAGTTATTCAGAAGACAGCAGTGTATTAATAACTGATTCACTAAATCAAATGATCTCTGTACTCACAGAGCTTTGTTGGAGGCTTTGACCACTGGCAGCAGCCTCAGAAGAGCCTCCTCTGAAGCAGAGTATCTCTTCAGGTCAAACACGTCCAGATCTTCTCTTGATGACAGTAAGATGAAGCCCAGAGCTGACCACTGAGCAGGAGACAGATTATCTGTGGAGAGACTTCCTGATCTCAGGGACTGTTGGATCTGCTTCACTAGAGAACCATCATTCAGTTCATTCAGACAGTGGAACAGGTTGATGCTTCTCTCTGCAGACAGATCCTCATCCATCTTCTTCTTGATGTACTGGACTGTTTCCTGATTGGTCTCTGAGCCACTTCCTGTTTGTGTCAGCAGGCCTCGTAGGAGTTTCTGATTGGTCTGCAGAGAAAGACCCAGGAAGAAGCGCAGGAAAAAGTCCAGGTGTCCGTTTGGACTCTGTAAGGCCTGGTCCACAGCACTCTGGTAGAGATCTGTTAGTTTAGGTTTGACTTCAGACTCCTGGGAGGTTGTTGGTTCTTCTGCCAGCAGGTTGACTCCAGAGGTGATGAAGGTCAGATGGACATGAAGAGCAGCCAGAAACTCCTGAACGCTCAGATGGACGAAGCAGAACACCTGGTCCTGGTACAGTCCTCTCTCCTCTCTAAAGACCTGTGTGGACACTCCTGAGTACACTGAGGCTGCTCTGATATCGATGCCACACTCTGTCAGGTCGGACTCATAGAAGATCAGGTTGCCTTTCAGCAGCTGCTCAAAAGCCAGTTTCCCCAGAGCCTCCATCATCTTCCTGCTCTCTGGACTCCAGTGTGGATCTGTCTCAGCTCCTCCATCATACTTGATGTTCTTCACTTTGGACTGAACCACCAGGAAGTGGATGTACATCTCAGTCAGGGTCTTGGGCAGCTCTCCCCCCCCTCTGGTTTTCAACACCTCCTCCAGAACTGAAGCAGAGATCCAGCAGAAGACTGGGATGTGGCACATGATGTGGAGGCTTCGTGAGGTCTTGATGTGGGAGATGATGGTGCCGGCCTGCTCCTGATCTCTGAATCTCTTCCTGAAGTACTCCTCCTTCTGTGGGTCAGTGAACCCTCGGACCTCTGTCACCATGTCCACACACTCAGGAGGGATCTGATTGGCTGCTGCAGGTCGTGTGGTTATCCAGAGGCGAGCAGAGGGAAGCAGCTTCCCCCTGATGAGGTTTGTCAGCAGCACATCCACTGAGGTGGACTCTGTGACATCAGTCAGGATGTCAGTGTTGAGGAAGTCCAGAGGAAGTCGACTCTCATCCAGACCGTCAAAGATGAACACAACCGGGAACTGATCAAACCTGCAGATTCCTGCGTCTCTGGTTTCAGAGAAGAAGTGATGAACAAGTTCCACCAAGCTGTACTTGTTCTCTCTCACCACATTCAGCTCTCTGAAGGTGAATGGAAATATGAACTGGATGTCCTGGTTGGCTTTGCCTTCAGCCCAGTCCAGAGTGAACTTCTGTGTTAAGACTGTTTTCCCAATGCCAGCCACGCCCTTTGTCAGCACTGCTCTGATTGGTGCATCTCTTCCAGGTGAGGCTTTAAAGAGGTCTTCTTGTCTGATGGTTGTTTCTGGTCTGTCTGGTTTCCTGGATGCTGTTTCAATCTGTCTGACCTCATGTTCATCATTGAACTCTGCAGACCCCCCCTCTGTGATGTAGAGCTCTGTGTAGATCTGGTTCAGAAGGGTTGGGTTTCCTGCTTTAGCAATGCCCTCAAACACACACTGGAACCTCTCCTTCAGGGTGGACTTCAGTTTACGCTGACACACTCCAGCACGAGTTCCTGAAAGAACACACAACCAAAGATCATGAGGTCACACTGTAACTCTGGTTCTCTGAATGAAGTATGGATATATGTTGGTCTCTTGAGACATCAGCAGAGGAGACATTTATCCAGAGTGTTAACTCTCTATAGAAACCCTCTTACTGCTCTGCAGACGCTCAGCCAGCTCCTCCTGCTTCATGCTCCTCAGGAAGTTCAGTGTGATGTTCAGGAATGCCTCTCTGCTCCTCCTCTGCTCTTCATCCTCAGCCTCCAATACCTCCTCATCCTCACTCTGACTCTCTAAGCCTTCTGGGTAATCTGAACTCAGAGCCTTCTGGATCTTCTTCAGCTCGCTCTTCACAAAGGTGACGATGTGGTCCTCCAGCAGCTGGAACATCACATGAAGGACACAAACTATAAACCATGGATCCAAACATCAGATCCGGACAGACTGACTCTCTGAAAGTGCAGCATGGAGATGACTGTGAACAGAAGAGAGGTCAAGTATCTGGAGTACATGTACTCACCGTGAATATGGAGTCCAGCTGTGTCTGATGCTGCTGGGCAGACTGACCACCGGGAACCTCCCAGCTCTCCTGGTCCCCTCTGTGGAGGAACCATGAAGCATTAGCTCACATGATGTCTGTACACACAGAGACACACTCAGGGTAAAGGAGGACAGGGAAACAGGCTGGTGGTCCTGTGCGTCAGCGGGAACTTTGCACTACAGGAATATTTATTTCCAGCTACTGTTGAAGAGGATTCTGTCCATCCTTCATTCTGGTCTTCCTGGAACGTGGCTGTGTGAATAGAGACTGGACTCTGCAGCTGGCTAACAGCTGTTCATCAGGAAGAGGACAGACCTAGGGACAGTTCTTACACCAGCTTAGTTAGGAGCCTTTCTAAGCTTAACTGACCATTTGAATGCAACCTTGCAGTATTTTCCTCACCAGAGTTAAGTTCCTGCAGAGGAAACACGACTGTCACTCTCCTGATTATGTTTCCTGTTTATCAAGGCTATTCTGCCATTGCGTATGCATCGCACTGCATAGCTTAACAGATAGCGAACAAAGACTCAGAAGACAGTTGTTGAGTTGACCATTTACTGAGGCTTTAAATTGTAAAACTGCAAGAATAAACAGAAAAATACAACACAAGTTACACGATTGAAATAATACATGTGCAACATAATGCAAATAGAGTGCAGTATAAACAACAGCCTATGCTAAGAATGAGCTATGTCCGTTAGCTTAGCAGCTAGTTAGCTTAGCTAATCTTAAACATTGAAACCACACAATCAATTAAACCACATTTTGAAACACATAACTTGGCACACAGGTAAGTTTGTATACTTACAGAGAGATCTACTCCAATGATTAAAACAAAATGATCTGTGGCATAGAACTGAGCTGTGCTCTGCATGGCTTTGCTGTGTAAAGTAAAACACAAGAAGGAGAGTTGCACTATTTGGTGCCTTAAAGCTACAGTACCGACGTTTGCCACTAGGCGGTGCCAATACACTATGGTGTCAGAACAAAGGCCGTAAAACATGCTGAAAAAATGTTGGGAAACACTTCGTACCGACTAGTTTTATTATATCTTAATCGGACTCTTACTATGAGTTACAGCTTACCTCTTATCAGCAGATCCATTAAAGTTTATGAAGTCGTCCTTCGACCAGTCGCTCTTGAAGGACAGACAGCTGGGAGAGTCTGGTCTCTGCTGCTGGACCCTGAAACAGAAACAGATGCAGACATTGGCACGCTTTCACCTCATATTATAAGGTTAAGGTTAGGGAATGTGGGACGCAAGAGAAGACTCCATTGCAGTAGTCCAGGGAGGTGATGAATGCTTGAATAAGGGTTTCTGCTACCCGGTCGGGGGTGAGGGCCGTATTGTTGATATGTTTTTTAGGTGGAAGAAGGGGGTTTTGTAATGGACCAGATGTGGGAGTTGAAAGACAGAGTGGAGTCCAGATTAACACCTAGGTTGCAGGCTTCAGGGGAGGGTGGATGGTGTAGCCATCAAGAACTAGTAAGAGATCTCCAAGCTTCCAGAGTAGTGCTCTCAGGGGCCACAACCATGAGCTCAGTCTGGTGAACAGGATGGTATGGGAGATGGTATCAAAAGCTGCAGACATGTCTAGGAGGATGAGGATACTGATGTGGCCTAAATACACATAGTGCAGCAAAAAGTATTAAAGTGCAATGATAAAACAGAGTGAGATGATCTCTGGATAGGAAGCATGTTTTGAGAGCTGAGGTGATGAGCTCAATTCTTCTGGCTTAGATGAGGACTCTGGTGGCAGCATTCTGAATGAGTTGTAGTTTTTTGCAAAAACACTGTTGGAGTAATCAAGTCTGCTTCTATCATAACCGGACTCTTACTGTGAGTTACAGCTTACTTCTGATCAGCAGATGGAGGTTGTCCTTTAAAGTTTATGATGGCTGCCTTCGACCGGTCGCTCTTTAGCAGTGTTGGGACTAACGCGTTACAAAGTAACGTGTTACTGTAACGCCGTTATTTTTGGCAGTAACTAGTACTCGAACGCGTTATTTTTTTAATTCAGTAACTCAGTTACCGTTACTACATGGTGCGTTACTCCGTTATTTTTTGTATATAGTCTCGGCTCCCAGACGTTGGTGAGCGGCGCCAACAGCGAGGCGAACAGAGATGAGAACTGTACTTAAGTACAGTACTTGAGTAAATGTACTTAGATACTTCCTGTGTCACATGCGGAGACGCTTTGTGGGCGTGTTTGTGTTTAGTTAGCCTACTAACAATACTATCATGGCGACGGCGGAGCACAAGTCGAGTTTCTTCGCATGGAGATATGCTCACTATTTTACTTTTCTCGAGCATAAAGAAAAGAATGTGTTAGTTAAGTGTAGGGCTGCAACAAACGACTAATTTGATAATCGATTA
This sequence comes from Notothenia rossii, assembly GCF_949606895.1. Lineage (NCBI taxonomy): Eukaryota > Metazoa > Chordata > Actinopteri > Perciformes > Nototheniidae > Notothenia > Notothenia rossii. Next base: position 2,207,834 of record NC_136902.1, read on the forward strand.
ATGAAACGATTAATCGATTATTCAGATCGTTAAGGTTTTAACTGTATTACTACTTATATCGATACTGCTTATGGATCCGGTCCTTTTAACGATAGTATTAACGGTTCTTTTGACAAGAAATAAGGTAAACTAACTCAACAAATTGTGAACAAAACTAACATTGCTTTTTATTTTAATTAAATGCATAATATTTCACATCAAAAGAAACAACAGTGTTTTAACAAATGGTATTAAATAATCTGATGACAGAACTGTAAACAGAATAGCTGAAACTTTAACAAAATAAATAACTCAGTTACCTCTAATCATTAACCCATGTTTGTATAATGTAGTTAACTCCGTGTGTTGCTGCTAGCATACATAACACCTGACGTGGAAACGTTCCTCGTGGATGGGGCTACAGAGCTGCTAGAAAGACAGTCGAACCCGGTGCATTCCTCCGTCTGAATGTGGTGCACTTTTGATAAATGTTTAGACAAATTGCTCGTTTTACCGCCTTTATATGATAAACTGTTATTGCACTTTGGTAACGAGCATTGTCCACATCGAGACGGCTAAAGTTTAACCACACCTCGGAGCGCGTTCTCTCCGCCATCTCCTGCTTGTGTGTGTAAACTGCCCCGCCCCCTCGCATGCAGGCGGGGGAGAGATCGCTCGTCTGAATTGGGAAGATCGAAAATACATTATAGACGCATTTTGTAGTCATATTGCATATTAGAAACTGAGTTGGCGACACTAAGACTGCGATATAATGTTTATGTAGCAATAATACATATGACATATGTTTTAAATGTCTCCTGTACCGATAAAAAGAGCGATAACGTTGGAGCTTAACGGGGTGTAGAACACATGTGATGACGTCACCAACGAATCGACGACTGAATTAGTTGCCAACTAATTTGGTCATCGATTTTAATCGATTAAGTCGATTAGTTGTTGCACCCCTAGTTAAGTGTAAGTTGTGTCTTGGCGGGTCAAAGATTCTATCTACTGCTCAAAACAGCAATTCCAATCTGTTTAAACATCTGCAAAAACAACATGCTGGGACAAAGCTATTAGTTAAGACCACAGACCCAGAGCCATCCGACGCCACCCCACCTCCACCTCCACCCAAGCAACAGCGGCTGGATTTCAACCGAGGGACTGCTAGTCAGGTGAAAGTGGATAAAGCCATTGCACGGTATGTTGTTGAACACGTGCAGGCTATTTCTACAGTGGAGTCACCCGCTTTCAGGGAGCTAGTAAGCATGATACCATGTCCGGGCGGCACACGGCATACGGGACGCAAAACGTTTTCCAACTACCTGGAGAAAGAATATACCAAAATGGATAGCGAGCTAAAGAAAACATTTGAGGGGCTGGAATACATCTCGACCACCGCAGACATTTGGTCTGTCCACAACAGAAGCTTCCTCGGGATAACATCTCACTGGATAGACCCCACCACTTTACAACGCCAGAAAGCTGCGTTGGCCTGTAAGAGGATAAAGGGTAGGCACACGTACGATCGTATTGCTAGTGAGATTGACCACATTCACTCTTTGTATGGAGTGTCAACAAAAGTTACCTCCACGGCTACTGATAACGGCTCTAACTTTGTGAAAGCCTTTGCCATGTATCAACCGGAATCGCTCTCTGACGACGATAAATTGGGACTTTGAAACATATCTTGGTGTTTGTGTTTGTATAGACCACATTGCTTAGCAGAGTTCAGTGATGCAAATGCATGTCAAGTTGATCAACAGATTGTATTATTCTCCAATGCAGTAACAGTACTTAAATGAAGGCTATAAGGCCATTAATGGGAGCTTCTTTTTTTTGGGACCCCTTTTTTGAAGTAACTAAAACGTTACTTTTCACAGTCTCTGCTGCTGGACCCTGAAACAGAAACAGATGCAGACATTGGCACGCTGGAGGAAACTGATGAAAAATATGTTAAATGTCTTAAAGTCCCTATATTTAACGATGTAATGGTAATAACGCTCTGTATTGCTAATGTGTGAACAGATCGTAATGACATTTTAAAACTGGGACATCAACACATATTACTGAGTGTTCTGCTATCTGTACAATTATATTTCATGCTCTTAAGTGACTCTTTGTGTGCGATGTTAATGTTGTTTAAGCTATCTGATGGTGACAGTAATATTAGAGGAAAGTAAGAAGTCTTAGATAAATGCTGTGAAAGGAAAAAGTGTTTGGACTCTACTGAAGAAGCTTTGCATGTTTTCTACTTGCTGTACTTTTGGAAATGCAATTGAATAGAGTAAAGTTCTCGCTGAGGAAACACCGCTCTCACTCTCCTGATTATTTGTTCCATTTATCAGGCCCTAAAACATGCTGGAGAAAAACTGCTGAAAAATATGTTGGACAAGAATTCATATCAACCAGTTTTATCATAACCGGACTCTTACTGTGAGTCACAGCTTACTTCTGATCAGCAGATGGAGGTCGTCCTTTAAAGTCTAAGAAGTCGTCCTTCGAGGAGTCGCTCTTTAGGGACAGACAGCTGGGAGAGTCTGGTCTCTGCTGCTGGACCCTGAAACAGAAACAGATAAAAACTAAATGAAATCTAAAGTCACTCTTTACAATGTAATGGTATAAATCGCTCTGTGTTTCCCAACAGATGAACCTTCCAGACTCTCTGAGTCTCCTCTATCAGCCGGTGGACTGCTCTCTATGTGAAGGACTCTGGAAGATGTTCAGAGTAAATCCTAAAGACGTGAAGTTAATCTCCAAAGTGCCTCGCGTCTCTTCAGCTGCCCTACAGCCAGCAGTGTGAAGCTAACGTAAAAACTAGGGCCGGGACTTTAACGCGTTAATTAAGATTAATTAATTACACAAAAATTAACGCATGTTAATAGCACTTATTTTTGCACCGCGGAACGTTTCTCACTGGATGAGTTTCAGGGGTACCGATTATACTGGAGCACCAACTAACGTTCATGACTTCAGACAACAACAAACCACAGTGAACAATAGTCAAACAGGAACGAAGAAGCTGATGAGACCGCTTTGGTTGGCCCCGTGGATGGGACATTTTGTTTTAAAAAACGGACGGATTGAAGCGTCGATAAGAGCACGGTTGTTTGCAAATTATGCAAAAAGGAATTTGCATATCACCGCAGCACATCAAGCCTCAAGTATCACCTCAATGCAAAACATATAGCAGCTAGCGTGGAAGCTAGCGTGGACGTTAGCCCGACTCGGAGTACAAGGACCCACACCCAATTCGCGTTGATCAAACAGTGGCCTTGGCAACAGACAGATTTTATTTTTCATCAGGATATTGGAAGAATAGGAGGGATTGAGGTCAATCACTGGCACTTTTTTATTTTATTTTAAATGGTACACTTTATGTTGAACTATTTATTATGTTGTTGGTGCAACTGGCACTTTATGTTGAACTGTTTATTGTTTTGGCCAAGGTTACTGAGAGAGTTGGACTGAAATTGATTAGATTTTTTAAACCAACTGTTGGTAAATCAACAAAGTCTGTTATGGCCTCTTCATTTCATTTCAAACCTTTATTTAGACAGATTGGTCCCTTGAGATCATCGATCTCATTTACAAGGGAGACCTGCATCATTTAGTTCCACATGAAACATAAAAACAACATACAAACAACAGATGATATCATATTTACATATTCAACATTTACAAATACCCAGAGTGTCAGAAAGCATTTCATTTAGACGTGCCTTAAATACATTCAGAGAAATAAAAATGCTCAATTTCAATTTTGCCTGTAGACTGTTCCAAGCAAGTGGAGCTGCGCACATAAAAGCTGTCTTACCTAAGACAGTCCTTACTCTTGGCACATCTAACAAGACTATATCCTGTGATCGCAGACAATAGCTGCTTGCAACTTTCTGCTTTATCAATGAACAGATATAATACGGGAGTTTGCCCAACATAGCTTTATAGATAAAAGTGAACCAGTGACTGAGCCTCCGTACAGTGAGTGATGGTAAACCTGCCTTGGTATACAGTGTACAGTGATGAGTAAGTGCTTTACAGTTTGTGACAAATCTCAGAGCACTGTGATACGCAGCATCTAGTTTGCTCAGGTAGTTGGCAGGTGCATTCATATACATCAGATCACCATAGTCCAGCACAGGTCAAAAGGTCACAGTGACTAGCCTTTTCCTGGCCTCAAGTGAGAAACAGGACTTATTCCTGAAAAAGAAACCTAGCCTAACCCTTAGTTTTTTAAGCAGGTTATTGACATGAAGTTTAAAAGAGAGACAGTCATCAAGCAAGATACCAAGGTATTTGTAACAGGCAACAACTTCAAGTTTTGTTCCTTGCGTTGATACAATATCTAAAACAGGCTCTGGTGTCTTTTTAGCTTTTGAAAAGAGCATTATCTTGGTTTTATCCACATTTAAAAGAAGCTTTAGTTCAGAGAGCTGAGTCTGAATAATGTTAAAAACAGCCTGTAATTTAACACCAGCCTCCTGAATGGAGGGACCTGCTCAGTACATCACGGTATCATCCACATACAAATGTAAAGTAGCTTCATCCACATTTTCACCCAAACTGTTGATATATATGGAGAATAAAAGTGGACCTAAAACAGAACCTTGAGGAACACCATTAGTAATGTTCAACCACTCAGAAGACAGCCCATCAAAGTGAACACATTGGGACCTTTCAGAGAGGTAGTTCACAAACCACCCACTGCATGGCTGGATATGCCAATACTGAGTAGCCTCTGAAGCAACAGAGAGATGTTTTCTAATAGTCAGGGTTTCCAATGTTCTGAATGTACTTGAAAGTATTGTGTTATACTTAAAAAACAAAGTGTTACAGAAGGTCTACCTACCTATAGGCTACCTGAATCTCTGAAATGTACTATATTCCTAAATATGCTATTGCTACACTTTATGGCAAAAATTGCACTTTTCTGTTGGTCTTGGTTAAGGACCACCTTGAAAAAAATAAACAATGTTTTGTTGCTTAAGCTTATGTATTCAGTCATTATTCAATGGTATACTAAAATCCATGTGAAAAAAATTGCTTCTCACTGTTCTCAGGTCAGATATTTATATGTGATTAAAAATGCGATTAATTTCGATTAATTAATTACAAAGCCTCTAATTAATTAGATTAATTTTTTTAATCGAGTCCCGGCCCTAGTTAAGACCCTTCTATCTGCCTAGAGAATTCAGGTGTATTTTACTGTTTGTTGTTTACGTGCCTCCCAGCGGCAGAGCGTCACTGGCGGCCGGCTCCATCGCTGACTGTGTTCACGAGCTGCAACTCAGCCACCCCGATGCACCGGCAATAGTGCTCGGGGACATGAACCAATGTCGCCTAGAGACTGTGTTACCTGGGTTCCAGCAGTATGTTAAGGATCACACCAGAAAAGACAATCTCCTGGACAAATGTTTCGTAAATGTTAAAGGAGCCTATGTGACTAAATGTAAACCACCAATACTGAACTCTGATCATAATGTTTTGAATATGATACCGGTGTATAAGACCAAACTGAAGGGAAGTAAACCAGAAAAGAAAGTAATAAGGACATGGACAAATGAAAGTAGGGAACAGTTGAAAGCCTGTTTTGATTGGACAGATTGGGACATTTTTCAGGATGAAATAACTACTGTTACCAATGACTATATCAACTTCTGTGTAGAACTAGTTGTTCCCACTAAAGAAATACAAATCTATCCAAATAATAAATCTTATGTGACTAAGGACATTAAAACCGTTATAAATACCAGGACAATAGCTTTCAAAAACAAAGACTATGGAGCACTTAAATAGACAGAGAAAGAACTGAAAGTCAAATTGAGGGAATCAAAACTGGCACACAGAGCTTTTGGAAAATGCTTTTAAAGCCAAAAACCCCAAAAAGGTATGGGACACCATGAAAACCATGACAGGAATGTCATCCTCAGCTAAACCTATTGTGACGAACAATGAATTTTGTTTCGCTAACGAACTAAACACGTTCTTTACCCGTTTTGAGTCACTGGATAATTCTGCAAAGTGCACTGAAATGCTGGAAACCATAATACCTGCTTCCTCTGACAAAATGACCATCAGTGTCGAAGAGGTCAGAAAAACATTTCAGTGCACCAACACCAAGAAAGCTGCTGGGCCAGATGGGTGCAGCGGTTTTCTGCTGAAAAACTTTGCTACTGAGCTGGCTCCAGTGTGGCAACCCATCTTTCAGGCTTCTATGGACACGCACACCATCCCTCTGTCATGGGAAACTTCACACATCAAACCGCTGCCCAAAAGAACATGAGGACTACAGACCAGTAGCCCTCACCTCAGTGATTATGAAATCACTAGAAAGAATTCTGCTCCGATTTCTTATCAGGACAACACAAGACAAACTGGATCCATACCAATTTGCCTATAAACAAGGGTGCGGCACGGAAGATGCTGTGGCCCCTCTGGTTCACATCATCACTAAACATTTAGATAAACGCAACACCTATGCAAGAGCCCTCTTCCTAGACTTCTCATCAGCATTCAACACAATACAAGCAGACATCTTGGGGTCAAAAATGGCCAAAATGGAAGTAAATCCATACCTGATTTACTGGTATGCTGCTTTCCTCACCAGTAGAGAGCAACTTGTGAAGGTTAACAAAACCCTGTCATCATCACCCCCCCCCCCCCCCCCCCCCCACCCCCCAAGGCTGCGTGAGTTCAGCTGTGCTCTTTACTCTCTACACTGATGATTGTCGTACCAACACACCAAATCAAGTCATCATGAAGTACTCTGATGACACTGCAGTAATATCTCTGCTCAGTAACACAGACGACCCTGAGCTGCACCAACAGGCTGTCCATCAGGTGGTGGAGTGGACTGATAACAATGCTCTTGAGATCAACACCAAGAAAACTGAGGAAATCCTTTTTGGCTCACCATCTGACTCCCATAAAGTCCCCATGGTCCTCCATACAGATGAAATCAAGCAGGGAGTTTCCTACAAACACTTGGGTGTAATGATTGACCATCTGCTGTCATGGAAGGATCACATTGAATATCTGAGCAAAAGGACAAAACAAAGAATTGATTTTCTCCGCCGTCTTAGGTCTTTTGGGGCGAGCAGAGAAATTATTCTGTTGTTCTTTACATCTGTGATCATGTCTATTCTGCAGTGCTGCAATACTACCTGGTACAAATGTTTGTCAGCAGCTTTGAAATTAAAACTGCTCCACCTGTTAAAAACTGCTCAAAGATTGTTGGTCGTCAGAGACTCTATGACTCAGCCTATCATAACAACCTAGTGAGGCTGTCCAACAACATCATCTCTGACCCAAACCATGCTCTGAACAGAGAATATGAACTGCTACCATCTAATCGGAGATACAGGGTCCCATGATTCAATAAATTCAGACTGAAGCACTCCTTCGTGCATCAGTCAATCCTCACAGTAAACACAGAGCTGATCCCAGATCAGATGCACGCTGAAGGCTCTTGAGCATGTTTTCTCTCACTGATCCTGCTGTTATGTTAAATGTTTGTTGTTTGTGTTTCATGTATTGTGTCTGGATACTTGTCTGTTGATGTTGGACATGGAGCTGCTTTGACGAAGTCAAATTTCAGACTTGATCTGACAAATAAAGTAATATCGTATCGTTGAAGGGCAGATTAATGGTTATCAAAGAACAAATATCCAAAATCAGTTCAGTAACGGTTTTCAAGGGGACAATATGTACTCAAATTGATGGGTTTGGATGATGGGGGAAACCCGTGTCACAGGCTCTTTAATCTTTATCAGTAAACCGATTTAACCGTAAAAGTTCCTTCAAAATAAGAGTCCCGATCTTATTACTATCAAAATAAAAGTGCAAAACGAAAACTTTACCATAGGAAAATATTGGCATACAAATATAATCCCTTCTCTAAAAGTTAACTCATTTTAAATATAGTTGGACATATTAAAGGTCATTAACAATAATAATATTAGTAATAAGCTTTATATTTGTATAGCACCTATTACAATAATTGTAGCCAAACTGGCTTCACAGCAGTTCCATAGACAGATTAGTATAACATGACAGGATGAAAGCAATGTAGAGGAGCAGCTACATTTCAACACATATATCCACGAAGGTTAATACATGAAGACTTGGTGACTCGGACTTGGACTTGGACTCGAACACAGGTAATGATGACTCGGACTCGACTCGGACACTCCTTGGGTGACTCGGACTTGGACTCGAACACAGGTAATGATGACTCGGACTCGACTCGGACACTCCTTGGGTGACTTGGACTCGGACTCGGACACAGGTAATGATGACTCTGACTCCACTACGACTTGATGACTCGGACTTGGACTCGGACTCGGACACAGATAATGATGACTCGGACTCGACTCGGACACTCCTTGGGTGACTCGGACTTGGACTCGAACACAGGTAATGATGACTGACTCGACTACGACTTGGTGACTCGGACTTGGACTCGGACTCGAAGAGTGGTGACTCGAGAGTGACTTGGACTCGTGAATTGGTGACTTGACTACAACACTCCTATGAGTTACAGCTTACTTCTGATCAGCAGACGGAGGTCGTCCTTTAAAGTTTATGAAGTCGTCCTTCGAGGAGTCGCTCTTTAGGGACAGACAGCAAATACCTTTTGTTTTGTTTTACTTTATTATTTTGTTTTATTTCATTCAGATTAGTTTGCTCATATATACCAGCTACTGTTTGAAGGAATATTTTTGTTTAAATATGATCAAAAGGGTGGAATGTAATGGAACATTTGACTTGATCATGCTGAGTGATCATTCAAAGTTCACCATTATGTTCTGATAAGCTATTTCTTAGAAAATGACTCAAAGTCAGCGGCTAAGATAACCTCTATCTATTGTGAAAGGTTGATGACCTTTAACCTCTAAGGAATGTAGACATTATGGCTCTCCATGCAGCAAGCAGAGGTCTCCTGGACATCTTGACCATTCCCCTTCTTCCTTTTGTTTCTGATTTTCTGAATATAAGACTCTTTGCAAATCTCCTGACTTTCGTACTTTGCTGCAGACTGCTTGACACGCTGTACGTTTTACCTTCTTGCAAGAATAAACTCTTATTTCAAGAATCTTCATTTCAGTATAACGGAAAGGTTTCCTCACCATTTTATTATTATTTGTTTGTCTCGGTTAATTTGCACCACACAAGGCATTGTGGGACTGCGTTTCCTCCCTTCCTTTCGTTGAGGAAGGTCCAGTGTCTCCTTAGCTAAAGGAGGTTATTACACCGCTCTCCCTCTCCTGATTATTTGTCCCATTTATCAGGCCGTAAAACATGCTGGAAAATCTATCCTAACCGGACTCTTACTGTGAGTTACAGCTTACTTCTGATCAGCAGATGGAGGTCGTCCTTTAAAGTCTAAGAAGTCGTCCTTCGAGGAGTCGCTCTTGAGGGACAGACAGCTGGGAGAGTCTGGTCTCTGCTGCTGGACCCTGAAACAGAAACAGATGCAGACATTGGCATGCTGGAGAAAACTGATAAAAAATATGTTAAATGTCTTAAAGTCCCTATATTTAACGATGTAATGGTAATAACGCTCTGTATTGCTAATGTGTGAACAGACCGTAATGACATTTTAAAACTGGGACATCAACACATATTATTGAATGTTCTGCTAACTGTACAATTATATTTCATGCTCTTAAGTGACTTGTGTGCGATGTTAATGTTGTTTAAGCTATCTGATGGTGACAGTAATATTAGAGAAAAGTAAGAAGTCTTAGATAAATGCTGTGAAAGGAAAAAGTGTTTGGACTCTACTAAAGAAGCTTTGCATGTTTTCTACTTGCTGTACTTTTGGAAATGCAATTGAATAGAGTAAAGTTCTCGCTGAGGAAACACCGCTCTCACTCTCCTGATTATTTGTTCCATTTATCAGGCCGTAAAACATGCTGGAGAAAAACTGCTGAAAAATATGTTGGACAAGAATTCATATCAACCAGTTTTATCATAACCGGACTCTTACTGTGAGTCACAGCTTACTTCTGATCAGCAGATGGAGGTCGTCCTTTAAAGTCTATGACGTCATCCTTCGAGGAGTCGCTCTTTAGGGACAGACAGCTGGGAGAGTCTGGTCTCTGCTGCTGGACCCTGAAACAGAAACAGATAAAAACTAAATGAAATCTAAAGTCACTCTTTTCAATGTAATGGTATAAATCGCTCTGTGTTTCCCAACAGATGAACCTTCCAGACTCTCTGAGTCTCCTCTATCAGCCGGTGGACTGCTCTCTATGTGAAGGACTCTGGAAGATGTTCAGAGTAAATCTTAAAGACGTGAAGTTTATCTACAAAGTGCCTCGCGTCTCTTCAGCTGCCCTACAGCCAGCAGTGTGAAGCTAACGTAAACACATCTCTTTAGTGGAGAACGTCACTGAGTTCATGTCCAGGATGCTAACTGCAGTTCACTTAACGCCCACCGACGTCGCTAATAACCAGGATTTCCTGAAGGTTACACAGAAGCTTCAACACAGACAACAACTGACTCAAATGGCTTTCAGTCCGTTTTAAATTCTTACCCCCCATCAGCAGATTGAGGCTCCATTGAGCGGTCACTCTTTGAGGAAACACAACGGGGTCCAGGTCCAGGTTCAGGTCCAGGACTCAGGTCCAGGTTCAGGTTCAGGTTCAGGTCCAGGACTCAGGTCCAGGTTCGGGTCCAGGTTCAGGTTCAGGTCCAGGTCCAGTTCCAGGTTACACCTGGAATAAATTCACAACATAGACTGTATAAATAAAGGACACGCACACACCCACACGTTTTTTCTATTTCTTCTGAAATCCTTGGTGTTTCAATACCCTCGTAGCACAGTGTTGCCCTGATGGTGTGGGGGGGGGGGGGGGGGGGTCACATTTTATAATGTATATAATAATCAGGGACCCCTAAGCTTCTAAAACACATGCTGAAACATTTTTTCCTCCCAAAATAAAAAGTCATGCCATAGAGGGTGTTTTATTGAGTCCTATTTATCAATCCATGTATTCACTTTTATATTTATATAGTTATTATTTGTCTATGTATCATTTTCATTTTCTTATGATTATTTATATAGTATTTATTTTCTTCAACTGTTTCATTTATTGGGAGCTCTTTTTATCACTACTCCTGTTGACTATATTTATTAATTGTTTAATTATTTACATTCCCTTTCATTTATTCCTCTTTGTATTTTCACATATTGTTTTCTTTAATTAATACTGTTCAAATGTTCATGTTCATATTTTTATTTTGTACCTGTTGTATTTATACATGAATTATTATATTGTATTTACTCATCTTTATACTCCCACAGATATTATGTAAATACCATTTGACCTTTTATTGTATTTTTTAAATGCTTTTTTTTCTTTTATTCAGCTTCATATATTTTCTTATAGTATTGTAATTGTTTTTATTGAATTCAAACATCTTCAATGTCCTTCTCTTCAACTCTTATCTCTGTTTACTTTGGCTTTTAATGTTTTATTTTTGTATTTTTAAAATTATTTGTTTTTTGATTTATTTGATGAATCAGTTCACCTGTGAGTGAGGCTGTGGGATGTATCGCCCCCTGGTGGCTGAGGGAGGAACATTAGTGTTGTTTCCTTTAATTACTAACTAAATTTTAATTTTAAAGTTTACATTTCCACATTTATTATTTTAGTATTCAAAAAACGATTTGTATTATCCATGTATTCCTCTTTATATTTCCACATTTGTAGCTTTTTTTTATGTTTATCTTTAAATAC